>NW_025317382.1:0-172204 GCF_018873765.1 Telopea speciosissima
AAACAAAGTATATTAAATAGGGTTTAAAATAATTAAAAGCCAGGAGACAAAAATACCCATGTTAGAGGAGTCGTGAATAGGAGCTGACGCTAGCTCTCTATTCACGACTCCTCCCCCTTACTCCTAACAACTGCTTAGCTCAATTGGTGAGTCGTGGTGCGCTTCATGCCCATGCTCACCAAGAGGTCTCGAGTTTGAGTCTCTTGACTGGTATCTTATCCCCCCCTTCTATCAATTATATATGTAAAAGCTCCCAATTAATCAAAAAAAAAAAAAAAAGGGACTAATATTTGAAGACAATGATTATGTACAATACACCTGCAAACATTGCAGAACGCAGAACCAGAGCCCCCTATCAGTAAAATCGAAGGAAATAACAAGTAACCTGGAATTTCAGCAGCAAATTCATATTCGTCAACTATCGATTGCAAATTTGATCGGAACTAGTGAATAAAATCAGTAATCTTCGACTCAGAAGTAAACTCGAGCAACAGTTTATGATAACCATGGAAAATCTGAACATAGCAGCAGCAGAAAATGATAGCAGATTCGAAGCTCCAAAAAACCCCAGAGTAGCAGCAGATGCAGACCAAGAATGATGGCATGCGGTGCTGAAACAACCAGAAGAAGAAACCAATATGAAACCCTAGTTCTCCTTTTTTTATGAACTAGGGTTTCTCTATAAATCGGAGAACCTTGAAACGACTCTCAAACCGGCAATCTTGGAGAGAATAAGTCATTGGTTGTCTAGCTCTGATACCACGTAGAAAACCTAGGACCTGTAACCAGTAACTCTAGAGAGAAGAAAAGAGAGAAGAGAAGATGGAAATTGTAAAATACTTGAATTAATAAATTGATAGGTAAGCCCCTCTATTATAAATAGAGGGAAAATTACAAATAGACTAAACTAGGCGATGTGGGACTAAAACCCACATTGCCGACTGTACCTAATAACATAATAAATAAACTAACCCCAAAAGGACCAAAATACCCCACACGGTATTCTGGATTACATATTCCAACAGTTAATCATGCCCAACTTGGTACAAATATAATTTACTCTCATACTTCCCAAAGGCTAGGTGAACAAATCAACAAGTTGCTTCCCAGTGCAAATATGACGAGGAGAAATAATCCCTTGTTGCAGCTTCTCACGAATAAAATGACAATCAACCTCAATGTGTTTCGTTCTCTCATGAAACACAGGATTCTCAGAAATATGAATAGCCGTCTGACTGTCACACCACAACAGCAAAGGAGAATCATCACCAAACCCAAGTTCAGTCATCAACTGTTTAATCCACATTAGTTCACAAGTGCCATGAGCCATAGCCCGATACTCCAACTCTGCACTAGATCGAGCTACCACAGTCTGTTTCTTGCTCTTCCATGACACTAGGTTCCTTCCAACAAAGACACAATAGCCCGAAGTAGACTTCCGATCAATAGGAGATCCTGCCCAATCCGCATCAGTAAATCCATCAATCCTTCTATGACCATGCTTAGAGTATAAGAGACCACGCCCTGGATCCTTCTTAATATATCGCAATACCCTTATAACTGCCTCCCAATGAGCTATCATAGGGGCGGACATAAATTGACTCAGCACACTGACAGGAAAAGAGATGTCGAGTCTAGTCGCGATCAAATAGTTGAGTTTCCCTACAAGCCTTCGATACTTCTGGATCATCCGAATATCTCCATCCTCTGCCATAAGTTTCACATTAGGATCCATAGGAGTATCCAAAGGCCTAGATCCCAGTAATCCTGTCTCTGAAAGTAAATCAAGCACATACTTTCGCTGTGAGAGCGAAATCCCTTTCCTTGATTGAGCTACCTCAATACCCAAGAAATACTTCAGTCGTCCCAGGTCCTTAGTCTGGAATTGCTGTCCCAAATATGTCTTCAAGCTCTCAATACCTGAAGAGTCATCCCCTGTGATAACAATATCATCTACATAAACTACCAAAAATATCTTCCCCGCATCTGACTGCCTGAAAAACACTGACTGATCACTCTCAGACCGAGTCAAACCAAATTCCAACACAACATCTGTAAAACGGCCAAACCACGCTCGCGGTGACTGTTTCAGCCCATACAAAGATTTCCTCAAATTACACACCTTACCAGACTCCCCCTGAGCAACAAAACCAAGAGGTTGCTCCATATACACCTCCTCAAGGAGATCCCCATGCAAGAATGCATTCTTGACGTCTAGCTGAAACAAAGGCCAATGATGTATAGCAGCCAAAGAAATCAAAATGCGGACAGAAGTAAGTTTTGCAACCGGAGAGAAAGTATCCAGATAGCAACAAGACGAGCCTTCAACCTAGCCACAGACCCATCAGGATTAACCTTCACCACAAATATCCAACGACAACCAATAGCAAACTTACCAGAGGGTAAAGAAACAAGATCCCATGTCCGATTGTCCTTCAGAGCAGATAACTCCTCAATCATGGCAGCCCTCCACCTAGGGTGAGCTAAGGCGTCTACCACCAACTTCGGAACAGGATAATTGACAATAGTAGACAAACAAGCAACAAAAGAAGAGGACAAACGAGTATAGGACACAAAACGATTTATAGGATGTTGGGTACAACTCCGAACCCCCTTACGGGTAGCAATAAGAACATCAAGATCAGAAATAGGAGATACAGTAGCCGAGGAGGAATTACCTGGAGGGGGAACTGAAGGCGAGGAGGACGTGGGAGATGGTGCTGCCTGGGTACTGTATCTTTCCATAGGTGTAATGTGATGGGTCGGCTCATCGGGTGAGTGACGGCGAAAAACAGCCAGTGGTTGTGTTGGAGGTGGCACATGAGGCAAAGGATCCTGCACAGGAGAAGAAATGTCAACAACATAAAGAGGTAGATCATCCTCCAACTCTGAAGCAGGCAGCGAGGATGCAACAAATGGAGTAGATTCGAAGAATGAGACATCAGCAGTAACAAAGTATTTTCTTAAATCAAAGGAATAACAATAGTAACCCTTTTGGGTTTTAGAATACCCCACGAAAAGACATTTAAGAGCTTTAGGATCAAACTTAGAGTGACCAGGACGATGATCCCAAATAAAACAAACACACCCAAATACTCGTGGTGGTAAGACAAACAATGGATGGGAAGGGAACAATAAAGAATATGGAATACCACCGCTCAAAATAGAAGAAGGCATGTGGTTGATCAGATAACACGCAGTTAAAATAGCATCAGCCAAAAAAATTTTAGCCACTTTCATCTCAAATAAAAGAGATCGAGTAACTTCCATCAAATGTCTGTTCTTCCTTTCGGCTACACCATTTTGATGAGGTGTATCCGCACAGGAGGACTGATGAATGATCCCACGTTGAACCATAAACTCATTAAAGCCAGTAGAAAAGTATTCTTTTGCATTCTCACTTCGAAGAACTTTCAAAGTAGTAAATTGATTTTGAATTTCAAGCACAAAAGTACAGAAAATGGAAAACAATTCAGAACAATCTTTCATTAAATAAATCCAGGTAACTCTGGAAAAATCATCTACAAAAGTGACAAAGTAACGAAAACCCAGCACAGAAGTAACAGGACACGGACCCCACACATCAGAATGAACTAAAGAAAAGGGTTGGACAGCCCGTTTATTGACTCAAGGGGGATAACTTACACGGTGAAGTTTCCCAAACTAACAAGACTCACACTGTAAACTAGACAAGGACTGAAACCGAATATCTAAAAGCTTCAAACTCTACAACGAAGGATGACCCAAACGACAATGAATCTAATGAGGAAGTGCCACACTCGAACATGCCACCGTGGATGCGTCGTCAAGAAGATACAGTTCCCTAGATACGCGACCTCTACCAATCGTCTTCCTCGACTGGAGATCCTGAAACTTACAATAATCAAGAAAAAAGGTAACAGAACAATTGTTAGCTTTGGTGAATTTTCGAACAGAAAATAAATTAAAAGGAAATTTGGACAAGTAAGAAACGAAGGACAACGACAAAGAGGGGGTAACTTGCACAATGCCTGTACCCCGAACTTTAGCAAGAGATCCATCGGCTAACACAACATTGGAAGAAGACTCACGAAATGAAGAAAAAATACCTGACGCTCCAGTCATATGGTCCGAAGCACCTGAATCAATGATCTAGGGACAAGAAGTAGATGATAGGCATGCAATAGCATTACCTGGCTGAACTAGTGTAGCAGTGGAGAACTGAGATGACTGAGAATTTTGAAATTGAGTGAACCGCTCATAATCTTCATCAGACATAGTCACTGTTTTACCCTCAGGCTTGGAAGGAGTGGTAACCACTGGATCACTGCTGGCTGAATTTGCAAACTGAGGTGGTTTACCATGAAGTTTCCAACAAAAACGCTGAATGTGACCAGCTTTGCCACAATGATGACAAGTGCGTACCTGTCCTGAAGTCTCTGAAGTACCAAATGTGGGTGCTTTACTGTTCCCTGACCCACGACCACGGCTACCACCACTGCTACCATTACCTGTCCCACTACTGGACCCACGGTTGGGAAAGGCTGCAAGGGCTGAACTCTCACTACCAGGGGTGAAATCTTGGCTGCTCTCACGGGAAACCCGTAAAACCCAAGAAAATGCTTCTGGAAGTGTGGTGATTCTATCCCCACCGAGGATTTGAGACCGTACTGGCTCAAATTCTTTTCAAAGGCCACGCAAGAATACCATAACAGCCAGTTGCTCACGCTGTTGTTGCATCTCTTTCACATCAGAAGTAATAGGAAGAGTGGAATTCAGCTGCTCATATAGTCGCTTGAACTCTGCAAAATACTAAGTAACAGTCAGGGTCTTCTGATCCATTTTATAAAAGGCTTGGGACAGGTCATAAATTCGAGACAAGTTGTCCTTCCCAGAATATAGGACATTCCCATAAATCCTTTACCGTGTCAATGTGAGTAACCAGGTTTGCAATCTGGTTATCCATTGAGTTCAACATCTGACTCAATATTCTTGCATCCACCGTATCCCATGTTGTGTCTCCTTCAGGCTTTGATTTTGTCAGGTGACCCTGTTGATCACGCCCAGTCAAGGCCAATCGAACCACCTTCTTCCATTGCTGAAAGTTAGAAATTCCTTCAAGTTTTCTTTCAGTAATACGATGAGAAGATGCGGACATTTCAGTCGCAGTTGTCTTTGCGTCACCCATGCTTAACTAAACAAGTCGAATCTTCACAGAGAACTGATGGACAGCAAACACTTCTAAAATTGCAAACACCTCTGAAATTGATCTTCAAACACTGTCAGAGTGAAACTAATGGACAGCAAACACTTCTGAAATTGCAAACACTTCTGAAATTGACCTTCAATCACAAACACTTCTGAAACTGTAGGACAGCAAGGAGATATGACCTTCAATTAATCACAAACACTTCTGAAATTGTTTCTTAAAGAAATCAATACACCAGCCAGCAACAAACAATAACCACCAATAACTCGATCCAGCACCTGAATCGATCTCAACCTTGACACATACCAAAAACCGAGACCTAGTTCTTTTGTATAGTCATCAACTAGTCTCAAATAAAACCACAAAACTGCAGCAAAGGGTGCTGCATCCCCTTTAAGATAAGATCCCGAGAAGTCCCAAAACCTTAGGTCTTCAAAACCGCAAGCTGATTCAAATCGAAACGCAGGAACAGAGACAAGATTAAGGATGTTGGATGGACTCCTACAGTCCTAGCTCTGATACCATGTAATATAAGTGAAGAAGAAGAAGAAAAGAAGAAGAGAGGAGAAGGAAGGAGAGATGCTACACAATTGGGGCTGCAGTCATTAGTTTGACTGCTCCCAAAACAGTATATTAAATAGGGTTTAAAATAATTAAAAGCCAGAGACAAAAATACCCATGTTAGAGGAGTCGTGAATAGGAGCTGACGCTAGCTCTCTATTCACGACTCCTCCCCCTTACTCCTAACAACAGGTTCTTCATCTATTTTTTCCAAATATTTACCTCTTTCTGGTCATAACAAGGTTCGTGTTGCTGATGGGTCTCTCTCTCCCATCTCGGAGAAGGGATTTATCCAATGCACTTCCTCTCTTAGCCTTTCCTCTGTCTTACATGTTCCAAAGTTTACTACTAATTTGCTTTCCATTACTAGCCAAACTAAGGATTTAAACTGCAAAGTAACATTTTTTCCAACCTATTGTTTGTTTCAGGACTTGGCAACGGACAGTACGATTGCATGTGATAAAGTGATAGGTGGTTTGTACATGCTTGACAGTTCCCGGGCAGCTTTGACATCTCAGCCGGCATCTTCGGACTTTGATTCTACATTATTTGAGTTGAATAATTGGCATCGTCGTTTGGGCCATCCTCCTATAGGAGTTTTATCTGTTTTATTTCCTAGTCTAGTGAAACAGTGTAATAAATATAATTTTTCTTGTGATGATTGCACTTTGGCAAGCAAACTAGAAGTATTTTCCTATTTCTGATAATCGAAGCAATGAGCCTTTTAATTTGATACATTCTGATGTGTAGGGCCCTACCCGATGTATTTCTACTTCTGGATTTAGATGGTTTGTCACTTTCATTGACTGTTTTAGCCGGACAACTTGGGTGTATTTGATGCATAGTAAAAGTGACGTCTTCACTTGTTTCACTTTATTCCATAAAATGGTCCAAACCCAGTTTGATGCCAAGGTGAAGATTCTCCACTCAGATAATGGAAAAGAGTATATGGATAGTGTCTTTCGCTCCTACTTGGACAGCCATAGAATCATACACCAGACTTCTTGTGTTGACACTCCTGCTCAGAATGGAGTGGTTGAACGCAAGAACAGACATTTCTTGGAGGTTGCTCGTTCTCTTGTGTTTACTATGGCTGTTCCTCCACGCTTCTGGGGTGATGCTGTCCTTAGGTGGCCACTGTCCCTTGGACATATTGGTTGGGAAATCCACTTTTGTTGTGCCTCCAAAGGTCTTTGGCTGTGTCGTGTTTGCCAGGAATCACCATGTACACAGCAACTTTGATCCCAAAGGACTGCGGTGCGTTTTTCTGGGTTACTTAGCTACCCAAAAAGGGTATAAGTGCTATCATCCTCCTACACGAAAGGTGTTTGTCACTATGGATGTCGTCTTCCGGGAGACTAAAGCTTACTTTAAACAGTCAATACCTCTACAGGGGGAGATTCTAAGTGGTGAAGAGGTCCCGCTGATTGCTCCTCTGGACATTGAGATACCTACTATGGAGGATGTCTCCGTTGAACTAGAAGATGGAGTTACAAGTAAGGAACAAGAAGTGGGACAGATTGAGCAACAGCAACAGGTGCAGGGGGAGAATAATGTGAAGACTAATGTGCAGACTTACATCCGGGGAACTGATTTTCCTTTGGATGGCCCTCGGTACAAAGAGAGCACTACCACCGACCCTACTCAATCGGCATCCGTTCCTACTCCAAGTCTTGATCCTAGTCATGTTTCTGGTAAGCCACCTCCTGATCCCAGTCTTGATTTACCCATTTCTATTCGGAAACCAAAAAGGAGTTGTACACAACATCCTATTTCCAACTTTGTGTCATACAACTCTCTAACTCCTGCTTTCTATGCCTTTGTATCTTCTTTATCCTCTGTTTCCATCCCTAACAATTGGCAGGAAGCAATAGCCGAACAGAAATGGAAGGATGCAATGAATGAAGAAATGCTTGCCCTTGAGAAGAATCAGACATGGGATTTGGTAAGTCCTCTAATAGGAAAGAAACCAGTTGGTTGTAAATGGGTCTTTGTTGTAAAGCTGATGGCTCAGTGGAAAGATACAAAGCAAGACTCGTAGCCAAAGGGTTTACCCAAACCCATGGAATTGACTATCAAGAGCCTTTGCTCCTGTAGCAAAGATGAATACTATGCGGGTTATCATCTCTTGTGCTGTGAATCGAGGATGGGAACTCCAACAACTTGATGTGAAGAATGCATTCCTACATGGAGATTTGGAAGAAGATGTTTGCATAGAGATACCTCCTGGCTTTACCTCTTCAAAGACTCAAGGAAAGGTGTGTAAGTTGAAGAAGGATCTTTATGGTCTGAAGCAGTCATCAAGGGCTTGGTTTGGCCGATTTCATAAGGCTATGGTTGCTTATGGGTATAAGCACAGCAATGCTGACCATACACTGTTTGTTAAAAGGATGGGACAGCATGTGACCTTTTTATTGTCTATGTTGATGACATAGTGATCACGGGTAGTGATGCACATGAAATCCAGAAGCTAAAGACATATTTGGGCACCGAATTTGAAATCAAAGATTTAGGGAGATTAAAATATTTTCTAGGGATTGAGGTTGCCTATTTTCAGCTAAGGGCATATCTCTTTCCCAAAGAAAATATACCCTGGATCTATTGAGTGAAATAGGGATGCTTGGGTATAAACCAGCAGACACCCCTCTTGAGCCCAACACACATTTGAAGAGTAAGGAAGGTGACCCAGTGGACAAGGGTAGCTATAAGAGGCTAGTTGGCCGATTGATATACCTCTCACATACATAGTTGTCATGGCGTCGCCATGGCAACGCCATGGCGTCCTGGCGCTGGAGAGGGTTGCATGGCGACCTACGCCATGGCGACCCTCTTTGATTTCTTCTTCTTGTCTCTCTTTCCCTCTTCGATTTCTTCTTCCTGCCTTCGATTTCTTCTTCCCCCTTCGATTTCTTCTTTCCCTCTTCAATTTCTTTCGATTTCTTCTTTCCCTCTTCGATTTCTTCTTCGATTTCTTCTTCCTGTCATCTTTCCCTCTTCGATTTCTTCTTCCTGTCTTCTTTCCCTCTTCGATTTCTTTCGATTTCTTCTTTCCCTCTTCGATTTCTTCTTCGATTTCTGAATTTTCTTCTTAAAACTTGAGAAACAATAGAGAAAAAATAAAACATGGCTTGAGTATACATCTATTAACACATTAAAAATAGAGAAAATAAAACATGGTCGACATGCTCACCATGGCAACGCCATGGCGGGCGACATGTCGATATATCGACATGGCACCCCTCCACCGACTTGGATCGCCGTGACGCCGTGACAACTATGCTCACATACTCGACCAGACATCACATTTGCTGTGAGTGTTGTCAGTCAATACATGCATGATCCTCACTCTTCTCATTTGGAAGCAACATACAGAATACTCTATTGCCTCAAGTCCTCTCCTGGAAAGGGAGTCTTGTATTCTTCACATAACCATCTCCGGATAGAAGTATACACTGATGGAGATTGAGCCGGCAGTCCTGATGGTAGGAAGTCTACATCCAGATATTGCACATTTGTTGGAGGGAACCTAACTACTTGGAGAAGCAAAAAGTAAGCTGTTGTAGCTCGATCTAGTGCTGAAGCTGAATTTCGAGCTATGGCACAGGGTATTTGTGAACTTCTCTGGCTCAAGAGGCTTCTTCAAAACTTCGAGATGAATGCTGATCTTCCAATGCGGCTCTACTATGACAGCAAGTTGGCAATCAGCATTGCTCACAACCTGGTCCAATATGATCGTACCAAATATGTTGAGATTGACAGGTATTTCATCAAAGAGAAATTGGAACAGGGAACAGTTTGTATTCCGTTTATCTAGTCTAATGAACAGCTAGCTGATATACTTACCAAAGGGATCAGCAACAAGTTATTTTTTCCTATTGTTAGCAAGTTGGTCATATTTGATATGCATGCACCAACTTGAGGGGGAGTGTTGTAATATGGGTTCAGGGGTAGAATAGTCATAAGGGTATTTCTGTCCTTGTACTCATTCCAGAATGTTCTTTTCTTTATTATAAATAAAGATGGTTGTAGTCACTCTGACTCAAGCCAGTATTCACGAAATTCTACATAACTATTAAGACGAAAGAAAGTGTGTTTTAAGATTTGGCAAAGGACTAAGGAAACAAAGGATAAAAATGTATAATGATGCCAGAAACGAAGCTAGGAAGATTGTGGGGATGGCTAGGGCAAAGAAATATGAAGATCTCTATATCAGCCTAAACACTAAAGAAGGGGAAAAAGTAATATATAAGATAAGTAAGATGAGCGAAAGGAAGAGTAGAGATTTTGATCAGGTGAGGTGTATAAAGGGTGATGAGAGAAGAGTTCTGGTAAGGGATGAGGACATCATGAAGAGATGGGATGAGTATATTTATGACATACTAAATGGAGATAGGTCGGGTAGAAATGACCCAGACGATTACATTATCCAACAAGACACCGATCGTCATAGATATGCATGAAAGGTTACTGTGTCGGAAGTTAATAAAGCCTTAAGAAAGATTAAAGCAGACAAGACACCAGGGCCAGATGAGATTCCCATTGAAGTTTGGAAAACCCTTGGAGGTTGTGGGGTTTATTGGTTAACCGATCTATTTAACAAGATTATGAACACAAGGAAGATGTCAAATGAATGGAGGAGAAGCATCGTAGTCCAGATCTACAAAAATAAAGATGATATCAGCATAAAGCTTATGACTCACACTATAAAATTGTGGGAGGAGGTTATTGAAGCCCGTTTGAGATGAGAGACTCATATCTCGATGAACCAATTTGGCTTTATTTCAGGTAGATCCACGACAGAAGCTATCTACTTATTGAGGAGGCTCATGGAAAGAAATAGAGATAGCAAGAAGGATCTCCATACGGTCTTTATCGATCTGGAAAAAGCATATGACCGAGTCCCTAAAGATCTAATCCATCATGTTTTAGTGAAGAGGGGTGTCAAGTAAATATGTGGATGTCAGTAAAGATATGTATGAGGGCGTGGTGACTAGTATGAGATCTATGGGAGGTCAGGGCAAGGAATTCCCAATTACGATTGGTTTACATCAGGGTTTGGCCTTCAGGCCTTACCTTTTTGCGCTTATCATGTATGATATAAACAAGAGCATTCAAGACGAGGTCCCATGGTGTATGCTCTCCACCGATGATATTGTTTTGATGGATGAGACAAAAGAAGGGATTAATTCTAAGTTAGAGCTTTGGAGGTCAACCTTGGAAACAAGAGGCTTTAAGATTAGAAGAACGAAGACGGAGTATATGATGTGTAATTTTAGTCATACTATGATGGATACTAATATGGTGCAAATTGAGGAAAGAGAAATACCACAAAATGACTATTTTAGATATCTGGGGTCAATCATAAATAAAGAAGGCGATATAGAGGATGATACTTCACAGAGAATTAAAGTGGGATGGATGAAGTAGAGAGGCACGTCCGGAGTGTTGTGTGACTAAAGTATTCCTCTAAAGTTTAAAGGAAACTTTTATAGGACTGTTGTTCGACCGGCCATGATGTATGGGGCAGAATGTTGGGCAATTAAGAAGTGTCATATTGATAAGCTTTGTAGCAGAGTTGAGGATGTTAAGATGGATGTGTTGAAAAACAAGGAAGGATAATGCAAGGAATGAACATATAAGATCAGACTTGGGAGTTGCCCCGATCAATAACAAGCTCCGAGAGAGTCGTTTAAGGTGGTATGGTCATATTCAACGGAGGCCTAGGAACACCCTAGTAAGGAGGAGTTATATGATTCTGATTGAAGGAGCTAAAAGAGCTAGGGGCAGACCTAAAGTGACCATAGGAGAAGTGGTGAGGAAGGACAAGCATAGTCTAGGTCCTGTACCAAGTATGACCTCGGACAAAGCCTATTGGAGGGCAAGGATCCATGTCGCAGACCCCATTTAGCTGAGAATCTCCTGATGTGCTGAGCTGTGCTGCCTCTTTCCTCCTACTATCTTTCATCTTTCTTTTTTCTATTTATTTCACATCTTTCATTTGTCTTTTTCGTTTTCATTTCCCATCTCTTTCCCCATCCCTCTTCCCCCATTTCCCTTTTTGGTTAGAACTCTGTTTTCCCTACTTTGTTTTGTTTGGATCCATGTAGCCGACCCCATTAAGTTGGGATAAGGCTGAGTTTGTTGTTGTTGGAGAGGCCTACATTTTTAGTGCTAGCATCTCCCTCCATCGAATTCTCTAGTCACTACCTCTCTCTCCCTACCTATTTTAGCAGCCACACTTCATCTCTCTAAAACCATCTTACTGCTCTTACATTGCAAGCACAGGAAAGTGTCCATGAAGTAGACAATTTCTGAAATTTTTGAAACCTCAAGAGGTAATGCTCAAACCATCTCTCTATCATATTGATGGGATCTTTTTATAGCTAGTATCACTATTTTATATAGGAGCAAACATGAAAGAAAATCAGAATCTGCGCTGTGGGCACCAAAATAATAAGTAAAGATGAGAAAAACCTTATTTGGGACAATCCCGGCAGATTTCATATCACTGACCAACTCATCAGCCTTCAAATGGTTTCCATCAACTGAATATGCATTGAGCAAAGAGCTGTAATGGAAAACATTAGGAGAATAACCTTCCTTTTTCATCTTCTCAAAATAGGATTCTGCTTCTATGCTTTGACCACTAGATGCACAAATAGCTATAAGAGTTCCATAGATCACAATGTCCATGCCTAAACCACTGTCTTCCAGTTCTCGGAGAAGCTGCAATGCCTTAGAGTAGCCATGTTTGACTTTGATGCAGCCTGCAAGCAGCTACCATGACAAAAGATAATAGTGATGAAGTTCAAAGCAAACACAATTAGAAAATAGAAACCAATAGCAAGGATCTTATTTACCTATACATCTAAATCTCTTGTTGCAATTAAAAGTTAATTCATAAAAACAAAGTTATAGCATTCGAGTTAAGGTGGCATACGGTACTATAAGTAACAACATCTGGGATCAGTCCACATTGTTTCATTTGATCAAACAGTTTAATGCTGCTTTCAAATTTTCCATTCCTGACTAGGCAACTGAGAACAGAGTTACAGACAGAGACATTATTTTTCAGTGATTTGTCTTGAATGCCATTGTACATTTCCAGTACTTTTATGGGATTGAGGCTCTTGCCCATAAACTTGATATAACTGCTGTATGATCCAACATTAACCTTCCCATTCTTCTGCATCCAATCGAAGAGCTGCAACAAGCCATACACTGTCAGTCACCATAAGAAACCACAGAAAGATGGAAAGTCATCACAATAATGAATCTTTTCAGCAATCAAAACAAAAGATTGAAGGTTAAGAAGATTACTAGAACAATGCATTAAATGATGCATTGTAATATGCATGTATGCCACAGGTGCATGTATATCCATATGTGCAGCTAATTATGCATAATCAATCATGTTTAAACTAAAATACAAGAACAAAAAGTAATTCCAATCTCAGTCCACTTGAGGAAGATGCAAAAGGCAAAACGTGGCTACTAATAGCACCTCTTTCCCCATATTATGGAATACGTCCGTCATTGATAACGTCTCCACTGAAATTCGCCATTACTGAATTTTTTCATCGATGAAGAATTATAGTTTGTGCATTTTACTTTCCTTTTTCCTTAGTTTCTTTTCTCCTTGTATGCATGTGATAGACAAAGTAGTTTTCCAATCTGTCAGTCGCATGTCCTGCATTCAAGTGCAGAGTTATGCCTTTAGTTAAATCATAACAGGAAGCCCAAGTCAACTCCTTTGTCACCCACTTGTGGCATTGGGAGACTGGATACTTATGAAGAAAGACTAAAATGAGTTAAATGCAATGTTATTAAGGTGCATACTTCATGCATATGCTTGATGCCTCAGGATGAGGCAGAAGGAGCACCCCTTGTGCCTGGAATTCATTCAAAAAAGTGAATGCCTCTGTGTAGCTTTGGAACTCTTTTACACTTCTCTGGTCTGCTACTCTGCTTTATTCAAAAAAATAAAGCATAATCTCTGTCATACACTAGGCCCAATTTCTCTTGCTCATGGACCCCAAAACTGAAAATTTTTCTTGGATTTGTTTGGGTTCTGTTGATTACTTGGTGAGTTTTTAATCCAATGCCAGTCATCTCTTAGGCCCCCAGTTGTCATTACAAAGAATCTTGCACTATTTGCATTACTCTCTAATTTTTATCAATGAGCACCTTGATGCTTATATGACCTGATGACCAGAAGGTATTATGCCTATGCTAGTGAGCATTTTTACGGCCTTGGAATCAACCTTCAAGAACTACATCTTACGCATTAAGGTACTTGATCAAGATCCTAAAATATGGCTTCATGGAGAACTATAATCTAACACAAAAGACCATTTCTATAACACATTGCACAGATATAAGCAGCACAGAATAAAATAAAGTAAGTCCGAATTATGTTTTTCTAAGGAACTTTCTAAGTATCAAAAATTTCAGTGTATGCCAATTCCAATTACACAAATGAAGAAAATAGATTTGACAGGCAAAACAACAGTGCCTAGGTGCCTACCAGGCTGGCTATTCAAGAAAATGCAATGCACTTTTCAAGTTGAATCACCTGAGAGACATCCTTCCATCTGTTTAGCTTCCCAAAATGGCGCAAGATAACATTCAAATCTTGCACCTGCAACACCTCTCCTGACCTGAAAGACCGAATAACATATGAATCATCCCAT
This sequence comes from Telopea speciosissima, assembly GCF_018873765.1. Lineage (NCBI taxonomy): Eukaryota > Viridiplantae > Streptophyta > Magnoliopsida > Proteales > Proteaceae > Telopea > Telopea speciosissima. The sequence continues at coordinate 14,443 of NW_025317382.1, forward strand.
TCTATGTCAGTTACATTCTTCATCCCATTGATAAAAAGAAAAAACCTTCAAGGACAAACTCAAGACCTTGACTGACCATCAAAATGTGATCCAGTGACCTAATTTCAATGTCAGAATGCATCATTAGCTTGAAATCAATGTAAATTAGTGGTGGATATAATAATACGTTTCTGGATTTTCTAGCAGAAGAACTCAAGATTTTAAAGTGATTATCAGATAATTCTAAAACCAATATCAGTGGTGAAAAGTAGATAAGGAACGATATTGAGTTCTCCAATCACAGCCTTGATTCATTATCTCCAAACGAATTAACTCCATCGGAACCAAATAAACTGGTTACAGCTGAAAAGCATGGAAACAAGAACAGTAGGAATGGATAAGTAGAGGGATTATGTCTCAGGACAAAAAAATGGTTTGAGAAGTGAAATGAAGTTCTGAAATAACATGAGTTGGAAAGCTACTGAGGCTGGACAAATGTATCAACAAGGGTCAAAGACTACTATGCTCCTTTACGGGTTTAATTCACAATCGCCCTAATAGACCCCATGTTGTTTTCCTTCAGAATTTCAAGTCTATTACATCCTCTCAAGGATGTCCCTTCCACAGGAGAAAAGAATTGGAAATGCTGTATGATGAGGCAGCAATAAGTAAACAAAACTATCACATGGAATTGAAACAGACGCTTAACAGTATCATCACTGAAAACTGAAACCATTGATGTGCATACAAGTTGTCTGTGAAATCTACCAAACAAAAGATAATTCATAATTCGTATTTGGCTGTTGGTTCAGACATTTCACAATTTAGTTAAGCTTTGAAAAGAAAGTAGAACACAAACGGATATAGGGAGAACCTTGAGAGAGCAGAATCCAAATCAGCGCACTTTTGTACGTATACAACTGCAGCTCGCCTTGCCGAGTAGGGGGTTAAGCTGGTTTTACGCAAAGCGGTAGTAGAAGGGGCTGAAACTTGGGCAGGCTCAAGTTGAGACTCGTTGAGGGTAGTACTTGCAAAGGTGAGCCAATAACTCTTCCTCTTGTTCTTTTCTGTGGTAGAAATGGAGGGAGAGGTGACGATGGGTGAAGGGAGGTTAAGGATATGCTGCAACCCACCACCCAAAACAGCAATTTCCATTCTCTCTCTCTCTCTCTCTCTCTCAGGGAGAAGAGCAAGTGAATCTTTTTGAACTTGAACACTGGTTTGCCTGTGGATACTTTGTTGATCATGTGGATGACCCAACTGACAAAATCATTTGGGCATTTGAAATATCAATCTAATAGTCTCTGGAAAAGAAGAATCAATCCCTTTGAGACCATTGGATTGAATCATAAAAGTTGAGAATTGATAGCATAGAATAGACCTGCATAAAAATGTTGTCTTTGACTAAAGCAATGAAAGATTCCAATCGAATGGGTTTGAATTCTACAGACATATAAGTCCACTATGTGGCTGCCATTATGGGATTAGTGTGCGAACGGCCATGAAAGCATCACTAGACAGCAGGGTTTACCGTTTACCCAAAAATTGAGAGAATAAAAAGGTCGGTAGAGAGAACGAGGAACTATTGAGGGCAGGGCAGGGCCGGGAAAGATCAAACGATTGAGTTTTCAAGCAGAAGCGGTGAGTGGAGCAATGAGAGCAACTAACGACACCACAGTCATGAACCTGCTCTTGTTTGGGTCGTTCGTGGCGTTGGGCAGCAGGTCGGTGAACCAGCAGAAGGACATCGAAGTCCTTGAAGCAGAGAAGGACTCACTTGTCAAGAGCAATAAAACACTTTAGAAGACTTCGAAGCAACTACTCTATGCGGAAGCCTTGGATGGTTCCTGTGCCGTTTCTCCTCGTTAAACTCAAAGCCGTTTATGGCCAAGTCCCCCAACAAACTGGTATTACACCCTCACTAATTTTCTCTTTCTTCTTAGTGGTCAAGGCTTCAATTGTTATTGTTTTGCTCAATAACTGTGAATGTAGTTGTAATTGTGTTGCTTCAAAGTATGATTAAATGATTACTGGTAATAATTAGAAGATTGATCCTTGGTTATTATAGAAGAAATGGTATGGCATTTTATTTTGACAATTTAATTAAACTATTCTTTTCTAAGTATCTAGGATTGTTCTGAAGGAAATCTGTTAAGAAGATCCCGAATTTGCCTTTTTGTTCAAGGGCTACTTGCCTTTTGAGTAGAAGGAAGTGGGGTAGCGGGGTTGATTCGGTAAACCGATGCTTGAGCCGAGGCTCCCATATTCTGCCGACCCTCCATTGTTCTGAAGGAAATCTGTTTCATGCCGCTATTTTTATTTTATGTTCCTTTTGGTAAAAAAAAAAATATCCTCTTACAAGTTACAACAATAGGAATTTAAGCATGTGAGTGTTTTTGGATTGTGAGTATGAGACAGTAAATTGTGATTTTCAGAATATCTAGACTAGTTGCACCTGACCCTGATGGCGTTCTTGCCATTTTTGACCACTCCCATACTCTTGGTGTGGGAGTGGTGAAAGTAAAGGTTACAGTCTATACTGGTGGCCGGTGCTCACTTCCAGAGGAATGATAATGTTTTTAAAGCCTCTGTTGTTGTTTCTTTGTAATTATTTATTAGATGCTTGATTGGCTACTTCAATATCAAGATTGGCCTCAAAACATTCCATCCCCTGTTTCCATTTCTACTTTTCTTTGGGGGTTCTCTTGGGGACTGGTGGAGAAGATGTGTTTTCCAGTTTGCAGTATTTAGATATCGAGCCTTTCAAAGGTGGACAAGCATTTTATATTTTCACTTATCTTATGACTTACCATCAAACCTATATCAAGTTGAGACAAAGCTGATAATAAGTAAAGGGAAAAAAAGAATGTACAATTACAACTATAACAAAAGCTAGAATCGAAAACTATGCATAATAAAACAAAACTGTGGCAAAACTCTCTTCTAACCCAGCAAAAGTTCACCATATGGTGCGTGCTTGTGGGAGTTTCTCAGGCTTCTGCTTCTGAGATTCTGAGAAGCTAGCTTCTCCAAATAAGATGAAATCAGATCCAATTAGATGATGGTGTTTGGAATCTTTCCCACCAGAAGCCAAGAAATGCAAGAAGCGCGTCACCACTCCCTTCTCCTGGCATCTGGACCTCTGCTTCTCTTGCATATGCCGGGCACAAGAAGCTTTTAGTAAAATATCCCCATAGGAAACACGAAAAAAAAAAAAAAAAAAAAGAAATACTGATAAGCAGTGCAAATAAAAAAACAATTGAAATTTCCCTAATGCGAAAAAGGACATTAACTTTCCTTAATCCTGTTGCTCCCTCCCATATTATCCCCTACCCGTCTCTTTTCAAACATGCACTCATCTGTTGTTAGATGACCATAAGGTAGTAGGTTAAAAGTTGTACTAATAAATTTCAGGTGCAAATGAGTTGCTTTTGATCAAAGAGATTGTAATGTCCTCAATTAGTTTCCCTATTTTAAGAAATTCCATTGGATACTTGACCCAGGTAATTCTTTTCTGCCTTCCCTCTTTTCTTTTTTTCTCCTTTTAAAATTCATGTGCAGTCTTTGTCTTTTCATTCATTTCTCCTTTCCTTACTTCTACTCTTTTAGTGATGAGATCTTTATTAATGGTTATTGCAACTGTCTGCTTATACTTAAGGCTGAAACCTCACTTATCAGGTACAGGTGTACAGCTTTTTAACCAGCTAACCCATTGAAATTCCCTGATTGCCTGCCTAGAAAATAAAAGAGAAAAAGGGATCCAGTGACCCTTTCTATGTAATAGCTGAAGATTCCTTTCTAGTGTTTGCTTGGCAGCCAAGAAGTCCCCCACGTATAAGGGTTTCTATTCTTGTAATCAGTTAATTAGTTATTATAAATAAAGAGCAAGAGGCATCTAGCCCACAACTTGAGGATTTGACCAATTAGCTTTATGTGAGTGTGTGCGCTATGGTGGATCTATGACAGCCAAGGCTGTGAAACTTTGGAGGGAGGATGGTGAAACCCAACTTCAGGCTTTGGTGTTGAAGCCAGCCATAACTTCTTCCTCTTTTTACTTTTTTATTTTCTCTTTCTTCCTTTGCTGTTCTGCAGGTATTCCAGCAACTTTCTCCCTCTATCGTGGACTATTATTGGGTCTACTTTGAAGTTATTTGGCAACTTAATAATCCTTTGGTGTTGTCTTCTTAATCTCCTCTATTTTCTATTAATTTTACATATTATTTCAAGTCTGTGGTAGGAGTATTTTACAGCATACATGTCTGAAGTACAGTCACTGTTTTCTGAGTATCTAACCATTCAGATTTGGCTGAGTTTTGGTTGTTATTCCTTACTCCATCTACTCCACTCAATCCAAATTTGGTGTCCATCAGATTGCTAGATTATTAGTTATGCTACTTCTCCTTTGTATTTTCTGTTTTATCCCTACGTTCTATTTTCTGTCCTTGTGTCTTTCTTCTAATCTAACCATGAGTTCTCTTTGGTATTTTAACCACATATTTGTTACAGGAGTCGGTACTGTAGCCTCACTGTTCACGGTACTGTAGCGTGAACAGTAACCGAGATTACAGTATAGGGGTTTTTATGTCTTTTCTTTTATATTATTTCATTAAGGGTAGTTTTTGTCTTTTGGGACCACTAGGGTTATTATATTTATTATCTTATAATCTCTTTGTTTATTGTTAATGAAATCTGGCCGCACGGCCATCGCCTTCTTTTTTTCTGGAAAATATCAATATTCACCCCATTAGGACCTCTAGTATATGTTAGTTTCAGCCCCCTGGGATTTATAGTTTGCAAGATATCTAATAGCATTAAGTTTCTGTCCTATTTCTCAATTTTTAGGTTCACTGCGATCCTGGTTTCTGTAGGTGAGCTAGTGTTTGTTTGTTTCAGCCTAGCTTACCTCATCATCAGTTCTTCGTCTACTTTGATTCCTGAACGTGCAAGATGTTTTTATCAGTTCCCTGCTTTAGAAAATTTTGAGCATTTTGAGCTTTGCTTGATAAAATGCAGCCTGACCAGCAACGAAAGGTAACTATCTGTCATTTACTGAGTTGTCTTCTTCAAGTTTATATCATTTTTTAGACCAAATTTTGAGTCTCGTTCAGGTGCTCTCTTCTGGTTTTACATTTTATTCTATCCAAACCGGTTTTTGAACATACCAACTCCATTTTTTTCTCTCTTCAACCACAACAACAACAACTCAGCCTTATTCAAACTAAATGGGGTCGGCTAGTGGCTACAGGGATCTGTGCTCTCCAATTAGCTTTATTCGAGGTCATACTTGATACAAGGTCTAAGCTATGTATGTCTTTCCTCACCACTTCTCCTAAGGTCATTTTAGGTCTGCCCCTGGCTCTTTTAGTTCCGTCAATCTGAATCAAATCACTCCTCACTCCTCCGAACAGGAGTGATTTTGCTCACTAAAATTATATAGATGGGGTGTGAAGGGGGTTAATTTCAATGAAATCTATTTATTCTTTCTATAAGCTGTGTTTGTCTAGGTTATATATCTTATAAGTTTAAAATCAGTGATTCATTTCAATTCAGATTCCTTATTTGAAATCAATTTGGAGTCTCGGACTGATAAGGCAATGTCTGCGTTGGATTTTGGTGATGCAGGCACCCGTAGAAATAGATTTCTTCACTGAGTAGGGGGAAGGTAGCAGATACAGAATAGAAGAAGTAATAGGTAAAGGAAGTTATGGAGCTGTTTGCTCTGCGTACAATGCACATACAGGGGAGAAAGTTGCAATTAAGGAGATCAATGATATCTTTGAGCATGTCTCGGATGCAACATGCATTCTTTAACTGAGAGGGCGGACCTCGGCGCAATGGTAAGGTTGCTCCATTGTGACCTTGTGGTCCCGGGTTCGAATCGGGAAACAGCCTCTCTACGAAGCGGGGGTAAGGCTGCATACATTATGACCATCCCTAGACCTCGCAATGCAGGAGCCTTGTGCACTGGGTAGCCCTTTTTTTGTTTACCAATCAATTGGCATTTGACTGATATTCCTTGGCCAGTTCTGATTTTCTTTACTTTTTTCTTCCTTCTCTGTTGGCGGTTTAGCAAATATTTTCTTTGGGATCTAAAACCAAAAAATATCTTAGCAAATGTTAATGCAAACTCAAGATCTGTGACTTTGGTCTTGCTAGAGTGGCCTTCAATGATACTCCAACACCGATATTTTGGACAGTAAGTTCTTTTCAGTCAACTGTACTCAGCATTTTAGATTTCCTTCATGACCTCAAATTGTTAGTTGTGGGTTAAAGTTGATGGTCTTTTGTGGTATGAAAACTTATGAGCATTAATGTCAATGAATTCCTACCCTTATAGGATTATCTTACGACAAGGTGGTATAGAGCTCCGGAGTTATGTGGATCCTTCTTCTCAAAGGTGCATGAGCTGTGCCAGTTGGCCATCTACTGGGCAAGTACCTTGATTTGATCGTTGTGTTGTTGTGGTGCTTATTCCCTTTTAACGGTCTAATGATTTGTCTTTAAATTATTTATTTTTAACAATTTAATTTTTCGAAGATGACTATATTTTCATGAAATGAGTAACATAATAATAATACGGCTGCTGATAACTTTGTTTAATAATTGTATTCATTGATAGACTCCAGAGAAAATTTATTGTTTTTTAAACATTTTGCTCTTGAATCAAGCTTGCTGAAAGAGTCATGTTTTGAGCTGGTCCTCTATGCTTGATGGTTTTCCCAAAATATCACTCAGGTCTTCAGTTCTACGCATCCACTCAAACTTTTATATTTCCTAATGAAAAGTGTGTTTATTCGTGTAATGACTAAGAAACTGTTTTTTTTGTTGTGCTAAACTTATATAGACTTTAGATGATTAGATAATTTTGGCGTTGTAATGAACTTGGAGTGAAACATCGAGCCTTTGTCCACCAGCACTTTTAGCTTGTTCTCTGGATTTTTGCCACAAATTGACTGAAACTAGATCCTTTGTTATGCAGTTAAGGTCAGAACCAGAGACGAGGAGGGCTGTAGTGTGGGGAAACTCCATGCACAAATGCTTCCTTCAAATACTCATTTATCCAAACCGAGTAAGATATATTGGAATATAATGTTCACAAATATGACATGCAAGAGGAGTTACTGACACTTCAGGAGATAAGGGATCATTGCATGCAACAGCTTGATCAAATGCAACCTGATCACAGAGACGATTGAACCAACACCTTACAAGGTGCTACGGACCTCTTCTTATTTGAGATTGACATTCACTCAAAGGTATTTTTCACTCTTACAGGCAAAAGTACGCTTTTTTGGCAGATGAGCATAAGTGTGAAGTTGTATGATTTTAGTCGTTTCCTTTGGTTCAATGAGGCACCTGTTGGGCAGTTGCAGTGAAGATGAATGGGTAGAGTAATACATGAAGCATCATTGCCATGTTAGAAAGAAAGTGATGACTTCAGTGAACTTCCTGAAAGTGTCTACATTTCATATGTGAATGTCCTGCAATATCCACCCTTGGAATCAATGAAGGATTATAGTGTGCAATTAATTAACTGTCCATGTAATTGAAGTTTGCTTCCCTCTCAATTTTCTAGTCCAGGGTGGATGTAGGTTTTTTAGAAGTTATTGGTCAGCTGTCAACTGAACAATTGCCTTGTTTTTGCAGCTATATTAGACTATGAACTTGAGGGTATGAACCCTAACTAGAGTATTGAGTGGAATATCTCAGTGGAGAGTAATCCCTGGAGTCGCTACAAAGGAAAATGAGTAGGTTTTTTTTTTTTTTTTTTTTTTGATGAAAAAACAAATTATATTAATTAAAGGGAACAGAAAGTCTGTACATCATACATAAAAGGAGGAATAGAGGTTCTATTTGTGATAGTTAAAAGGTCTAAAGAGCGTAAAGTTCTAAACCAATGATTGTTTTTATGTCTTATATTTACAGTTGCAAAATTAGAGGTTAGTTCGGCAAGTTCAAGATAGGAGTAGTGATTTGGTTATTAATGAAACTATTATTTTCATTTGCCTGGAGTTGGTGCAAAGGAAAATGAGTATTGATTTGGTTGTTAATGAAACTATTATTTTCATATGAATAATCTTGAGAATATTTTCACTAGTACTTTGGAAATATGGTAATTGAGCATGGATTGTAGGCTATGTTTGTTTCAATAGACAAATATTTCCCTGAAGATCAATTTGTACTTACAAATCTATTTTCTAAATAACAAGTAATCTTTGCAGGGATAGGGACCAAGTTCTAATTGGTTTTAAATGAAGTTTTTAAAACAAATTAAGATTTAAAATAGGTTTAAATACAAAATCAGTTTTATTATTTTTATCTCTTTATTTACTTATCACTTCAGTTCTTTTTGGAGATATTTATGTCTCTTCATGTTGATTCTTAAGGTGCTACGTAGTCTCCTTTTGAAGCTTCTTGAGAAAAGGAAAACTCTATTGTGTTAATGGATTAGTAAATCCATACTCTTAATTCTCATCTTAATTCTTCCTCTTAAAGACATCTCTTTATTTCTCTTTCTCAATGCATATTTCTACCAATATAAATAGGGGAGAAGGGCTTATTCTTTTGAACGAGCAATCAACAAATCAAGTCTTTTTTTTGGATTAATCAAATCTCTCTTGAAATGAATCAAGTCTCTTTTGAAATCAATCAAGTTGAGATTGATCAAGTCTCTCTTGAGATGAATTTTCCTTTGTGTTATGTGCATGCATATATTGCATGTTATTATTTATTCTCATTGTTTTGTTAAGTTTTAGAAGTAATACTATTATAAGTAATTTTCTTTTAGTTTGAGCACAACCCTGTAGTACTCGAAGGGGTCTAGTAATCGAGTATACGATTACTGGGGGAGTCAATGGGCTGTTTTATCTTGGAGGCCGATTCGCATATTTTCGGTTGCACCATAGAGGGCATCTATGGTCTTAAGGACAGTGTCAAGTGACACGATTCAACCCGCAAATCTTCTAACATAATTTTTTGTTACAAGTTCCTGAAAGAGGCAGTGTAAATAATTGTTTGAAAGCTCTTACAGTAAAAATAACTTTCAACTCATTTACGTTTGATCTCTCAATATTCTGACATATAATTTCTTACATTTCTTAAGACCGTAGACTCAGTTTATTGAGAGACCAAAAGTTTTATATGGTTAGTACCCTTTTGTCAATGGTGGATAATTTAAAGTTTATCACTAACATTGATACGTTGAACTAGTTGATGGTTCAAATAAAAATAAGACCAAAATATATGTGATATATATGGGGTTTCGATTTTTACCATCATTGGCAACTCAATTGATATTTATCAATTGGATTATCTCTCTTCAGATTTGAAATTATTGCAATGGTTGAAAGACTTTGGTCATTAAATTGGATTTATTTCAGTCATAGTAATGGTCATTATGGAACAAATGTTTTGGACCTATTATTGTACATGATTTGTTTGAAAGGAATTTGATCATTAAGATTCCAGAATTGTCGTTCATATGCAATGCAAGTATTAAACAAAAAAATGTATGAAGTATAGCTTCTAAATCCAAATGTTTTCAAGGATGAGGATGTTCTCAACAGCCCAAACCACTGACTTAGTCATAATTTATCTAATATCTATAGCCATAGTTTTATTGCTTAGAGTGGCTGTATATATTTGTATTGTTGAACATGAAAGAGTGTTGTTTGTTTTATAGTTGGAAAATTTTTATTTTAAATCAATATATCATGCATCTGGTGTAAGGTTTTTCAACGAATTGTTTTGATCCCAATCTATGGTGGGATTGATTTTGTTGAATTTTCTAATTGAAATATTAATCATATATTCTTTTAGACTTATCTTTTTAGTTTTAAGCAAACTTGAATCATTAATATGGCTAACCATGGTGGTTTACCTTGAATTATAACATTGTGATTGTTAGACAAAGAGGATCTAATGGTTGTGTATATTGAATCTGTCTAAATTTAGACAGGCATGATGGTAAATTTATATATATAATTCAGGTGATTGCTTCTTGAATTTATAGATGATAAGTCTCCTTGGTTGTTTAAGGAAATATTATCGAAACTTTGGTAACACCAAGGCCATGTGAGTTGAATTTTATCTTATAAGCATAAGTAACAAGTAAAAGATTTAGATGGTAAATTTGTTTGCGATTCATTTAGATTCAAATTTAATCACATGAGATTGTTCATAAATATTTTGTGGTACAAGTGCTTATGGTCAAGTTGATTTTCAAAATGAAAACTAAATATTTTATATGTTCCATTTTGATTATTATTAGTCATGGTTTTGGATTTTGCAATACCATTGGGTAAGGACTCGATATTGGATTTTTTATCTAAGTATGGTTATCCAATTAGATAATTGAGATTAAAATTGTGCCTGATCCACTTGGACTAAACCAAGGCTTATTTAAGTAGTTCAAATTAGTAATCCAGTGGAGACCTAAATTGATCATCTCAGTTGGGTGTACAAGCCAGTTATTTAAAGATTAGATCAAGTAGCACAATTAAGATCAAGACTAAATTGGACTATATGACCATCCAACCTAGGTAGTGTTATAGTTTGTCTAAGTAGATCAAGTATAAGGCAACATGGCCTTAGCTTTCCCAATATTATCTCTGTGATGCAATGTTTTTGTAGCCAGCGCATTTGACATTTTGGTAATTTAATTTTATATATGTTGCATCTTATTCATTGATAATTTGTTCAATAGAATATTTGGGATTTTTTTTTATTTTATTGATTTACTTGGATATTAAATCCATAAGATCCGACAAGACTTAATTTACTCTAATTAATTGGCGGTTCAAGCTAAGTGACATGATTTAAAGGCTATTCAAACCAAGTGACATTTGTTTAAAGTAATGCATATTGGTCGGATATGAATTTAATTTTATATTTGCAAGTACTCTCAAAGAATTATCCATATACTTATGGAAAGGAAAAATGCATGAATATGTATACTTGTGATACAAATTTCTTGAATTGATCATGTATAGTATGATAATACTATGAACATGCATTTTGAAGTACTTGAATTATTATGAAATGTGGGGGATTTTAAGTTTCATGGTATATATATTATTGTACTAGGATTGTACAATAGACAATATCAAGGGATGATGTTCCTGAAAGGTGATGAAGGTCCACTAAAGAAAAATAATCACAAAGAAAAGAAGTTTGAGAGATAGCAGATTTGCTTATCTTGTTGATAAGGTTCCTCTAATAAATTAAGAGAATGTAATATCTCCAGATGCCATGGAAGTAAGCAATTAGGATGAATTAAACTTGATAATTACTGAAGATTAGTTGATCTTTCATTTAATAGTAAAGCTTTATATGTTTAATTGATATTTAGATTGCAATTCAAACCTGATGGATCACTTGGTAAATATAAGGTGAGACTAGTAATCCAAGGTTTCGAGCAAAAGAAAAAGTAAATTTAACAACCTGAAGGTTGTGTTGTTCCTGAAAAAATCACAAGGTATGTAAAGTTGTCAAATTTCTGTTGGCTTAAAATTGACACCTATATAACGACATAAAACTTGATAATTTTTTATGATTTTCATGTGAATGATAATAATAGGTGTGTCAATAACAAGTATCACAGTGAGAAAGGTGTTTTTAGATGTTGATAAAGGGCAGTAGACAAAATGTTGTAAAAACAATAGAGAACCTCCTAAAGTCTCAAAAACATGGGAGAAACTGATATGATTTTAAAAACTAAAATCCTTAGAGGATAATATGAGATAATTTTTCTAGCACATTATGTTGATAAAAATAAATAGGTGTATGATCATTATGACTATACATCTGTGAAGACGTCTTTTGTTTTTTATGATCATTTACAAAGTAAATAAGACTGAATCATTATTAAAAAAAAAAAATGACTCTATATCTTATTTGGTACATTGCAATATACTAGACCTACTATTGTACTTGCTATTGGATAACTAAGTCTAAGGACCAAAAATCGAGAAACAGAACACTGGTATGTTTTAATCAAGTTGTTAAGGTATTTTAAAAAGTACCGTGGATTATGGATTACATTATTGTTTAACCTAGTTGGTCTTGAAAGATTTTCAGATACTAACTGGATATTTGATTCACAGGAAACTCTGGCTACTAAAGGATATATATTCGGTTTAGATGGTGGGAGATTTCTTGAAAATCGATTAAACAAACCTATGATATAGGTTCAACCATGGAAGCTAAATTTGTAGCTTTGAAAAATGCTGGATTTAAAGCCGAATGACCAAGAAATCTAGTAGCAGATATACCTTTATGGTATATGCTGGTGCCTTTAATATATCCACATTGTGGTACTCAGGCATTCATTACAAAGGTTAAAGGTAAGATTTGTAATGATAAGAAAAGACATACATGTCTTAGACATAACTTGGTGAGGGAATATATAAATAATGATACCATTAATATCGACTTTTAAAGTCAGAGAGGATGTAGTAGACGTGCTAATAAAGCTTCGGCTCACTAAGATTATTCATTATACATCTAAAGGAATAGGTCTAAGACCGATGTCATAAGTCAAATTGATGGACACCCAACCTATGTGATAGGAGATCCCTGGAATTAGGTTCAAAGGATAAAAACGAAGTCACTGGATGATTGAACTAGTACTATCACAATACCTATTCCAAAGTAGATGTGGAAGATAGTACTCACCACAATGACCAGGAGGATGAGTTATAAGACTCTTAATCAGCCAAAGCTCATGTCATATGAGGGTATGTTAATTGTGGTGCATACTATGGACTGACCTAAGTAGATGTAGAGGGTGAAGCCGCCTCCGATGAGAATTTTACGGACAAATTCTCTAAACATTCATGAGTCCAAGATGGGGACAAGGCCAAACTATCCATAATGTAAAAAGGGTGACTATAGCATCGGGTGGTAGGATATGGATGATAAGTCAGTCGGCTACACCAATGATGAAAAGTTCAAGAAGTGTGACTTCACCCGTACTCTGTAGCGTAGCTTATCAGACCTAGTATGAATTCAAGTCGAAAGACATCTACAATGATGTATCTTACCATTCTAATGTGCTCACACTAATTTTTTGTTTTTGTGTTTTACCGGTATTTTGAATCTTGTGGGGAAATTGTTGGTTTTAAATGAAGTTTTTAAAACAAATTAAGATTCAAAATAGGTTTAAATACAAAATCAGTTTTATTATTTTATCTCTTTATTTACTTATCACTTCAGTTCTTATTGGGGAGATTTATGTCCCTTCATGTTGATTCCTAAGGTGCTACGTAGTCTCCCTTTGAAACTTCTTGAGAAAAGGAAAACTCTATTATGTTAATGGATTAGTAAATTCATACTCTTAATTCTCATCTTAATTTCTCCTCTTAAAGACATCTCTTTATTTATCCTTCTCAATGCATATTCTTACCAATATAAATAGAGGAGAATGGCTTATTCTTTTGAAGGAGCAATCAACAAATCAAGTCCTTTTTTAGATTAATCAAATCTCTCTTGAAATGAATCAAGTCTCTTTTGAAATCAATCAAATTGAGATTGATCAAGTCTCTCTTGAGATGAATTCTCCTTTGTGTCATGTGCATGCATATATTGCATGTTTTTATTTATTCTCATTGTTTTGTTGAGTTTTGGAAGTAATACTATTATAAGTATTTTCCTTTTACTTTGAGCACAGCCCTGTAGTACTCGAAGGGGTCTAGTAGTCGAGTGTACGATTACTGGGGGAGTCAATGGGCTGTTTTATCTTGGAGGCCGATTCGCATATTCCCGGTTGCACCATAGGGGGCGTCTATGGTCTTAAGGAAAGTGTTAAGTGACACGACTCAGCCCGTAAATTTTCTAACATAATTTTTTGTTATAGGTTCCTAAAAGAGGTTGTGCAAATAATTGTTTGAAAGCTCTTATAGTAAAAATAATTTTCAACTCATTTACGTTTGATCTCTCAATATTCTGATATATAAGTTCCTACAGTTCTGCACGACTTCAGCTTCAAATATCATGAGGACTCATGGTGAAGAAGTGATATGCGTAGGCCTTGTTTGATTAAACATATGGTTCTTCGGTTTGCTTTCATCGCATGGCTTGTTGTTTTGGATGCTTTAATTGTCAACGTTAAAATGGTGGCTTGATCACTATTTATTCTCGTTGTGTTCTTTGTATTGATAATACTCTTCATGAGTCGTCAGACAAAGATCACACACTTTGAACATTAAGTTGTGATAACAGTAGATGGTGAAGACATTATAGTACAGATGTATTTTTTTCCCCTTTCTTTTATATCTTTTTTTTTGTAGATTATTAAACTATGACCTTTCAAAACTTCTGAATAATATGTTAGAAGATAGCTTTTTGATGTTTCTTAACATTGTTCTGTTGCATAGAATATGTTGTCTATCTTGTGAAAGCTCTTGACTATTGCAGATTTTGTGCAGAATGTTACACTTCTTTTAGCTCCATATACTTGCATGAATAGGGAGCTACATTTGCCTATTTCAGATGAAGAAGTTAGTGCGGCAGTACTCAGTATGAAACCTTTAAAGTCACCGGGCCTCGATGGTCTTTCGCCAGTGGTCTTCCAATCCTATTAGAATATTGTCGGCCCTGAGATTTGTAAAGCTATAAAGTCCTTCTTTGAGTCAGGCTTTCTTTAAAAGGAGCTAAACCAAATCCACATTCTCCGTATTCCAAAAGTACCATGTGAAGAGAGAGTGGACCAATACTGGCCTATCAGTCTTTGTAACGTAGTGTACAAAATTTTTGCAAAAGTCCTTGTCAAGAGGTTGAAAAAATGTCTTGCCATTATAGTGGCCCTTAAGCAAACAACATTTGTGGAAAGGATGAGCATCTCGGAGAATGTGTTGATTGCTCATGAAGTTTTCCATCACATGAAGCATAAAAAGAAGGGAAAGAACTACCAAGCAACGATCAAGCTTGGTAGGAGGAAGGCATACAACGATAGAATTGAGTGGAGTTTTCTTTTATGTATCTTTGCAAAGATGGGGTTGTGTGAAAAGTGGGTTCACCTCCTACACCAGTGCGTTAGTACACTATCGTACTCTTTCCTTCTAAATGGTGTGCAGAGAGGATCAGTTACTCCATCTAGAGGCCTCATACAAGGAGACCATTTATCTCTCAGTTTGTTCATTTTGTGCACTGAATGCCTCACCTCTCAAATCTCAGGGACCGTGGATTCTAGTAACTTACAAGGGATAAGGATAAAACGATCTAGTCCATGATATCTCATTCCTTCTTTGCAGATGACTGCCTCATCTTCCCACTAGCCAACTACGGCTCTCTCAGAAGCCTTAGGGATGTTATATCTTTCTATTGTGGAGCCTCGGGCGAAGCAGTAAATAGATATAAATCCTCTGCATCTTTTAGCCCCAATACCCCTATCAGACTCCGCCGTATATGCAAAAAATGTTAAGGTGGATGGACATATGCATTCTAGTAAGTACTTTCCAACACATTAAAGATTGAACTATCGACAAGATCGCAGGTTGGAAGGAGAGTTTATTATCTCTGGTAGAGAGAGAGGTCCTTCTAAAGTCAGTTGTTGCAAGTACTCTCCTATTATATGTCCCACTTCAAGTTACCTCAAGGACTTCTAGAGGATATTAACAAGGCTTGCTACAATTTCTTTTGGGGGCAAAAAAAGCAAGAGAGAAAAATTCATTGGGTTGGAAAAGACTGTTTGTGCCTCCTTAAACTTGAAGGAGGTTTGGGTTCAAAAGACCTAAACATTCAGAATCAGACCCTACTTGCAAAACTGGGCTGGCAGGTGATGGTGAATAGTCAGTCATTGTAGGCAAGATTGATTGGGGGTATTTACTTCCCACTGGTTCTTTTTCCCAAGCTCAAGTTGGGCATAGGCCGTCATGGGCTTGGAGAAGTATTTTGCATAGAAGATCTCTTTTACAAAATGGCCTCTTTTGGATTGTTGGTGATGGTTGTTTTATTTTGATTTGGGAGGACCCGTGGATTCCTATACTAGACGGGTACTGGTTGCACCTTCCTAGGCCTCCAGATTGCCCCCTCCTTTGGGTTTCTGACCTAATTGACTCACATTCGAAATGGGATCTCTCCAAGTTCAGGGACTACTTCTTATCTATTGAGATTGAGAGTATACTACAAATTCCCATCAGTTTTCAGGGCTCTTATGATCGTCTATGTTGGGGTCTTCACCCAAAGGGTATCGTCTCTGTTAGCTCTACATACAGATTCGACAAACAGCTTTCCTCTACTCATCCAAATCTACAAGTAAAGCGTTGTCTACTCCTAAGGTGGTCTGGAAAATTATTTGGAACTCAAAGAACCCTCCAAAGGTGAAATATTTTCTTTGGAAGGCTTGCCTAGGGGCTATTACGGTGTTGTCGAATATGAAGTAGAAGCAGATTGTCCAGTTTGATATCTGTCTAGGGTGTGGCCTGAAGGCAGAGTCAATTGAGCATGCCCTCCTTTGCTGTCCCTTGGCCCAACAGGCTTGGTTTGCTTCCTCTGTATCTTTGAGGTCTACTTTTGACCCCCATTTGCTTCTTAGTGACTGGATTATTAAATGGGGTAGAGTGTCGGGCTCTATAAACCTAGAGCATAAGTGTTTCTTTACCCCCATGCTATCACAGTTTGAAAAATATGGAAGCTCAGGAACTTAAGAGTTTACAAAAATTCTCTCTCCCCCTTCCGTTCATGGGTGGGTATTGTTGACTAAAATATTGATGAGGTTCTCGCTCTCTCTTGGATCAGCAGGTGGTGTAAAGCCACTATTTTCGGGGTCGTCTCCTCCTCCCCCTCCCCTAGAGGCCCTATCTATCTTCACGGATGCGGCTACAGCCTCTAGGCCTAGGGTCACGGGAGTTGGTTGTATTATCCTTAACCAAAGGAAGCAAATTAGACTAATCGCTTCAGATCACCTAGTTCTTATGCCGGTTGTTGATGGTGAGGCAATTGCTATTCATTTGGCTCTCTCCTCAACTCTTCAGATCAGCCCTACACAGGTCTCTGTATTCTCAGACTGGTTGGTCCTGTCCAATGTCTATCTAACCCCCCTTCTTCCCTCCCTCTAGTGTCTCCACTATTGTGCTTGATATCCTAGCTCTAAAGGCTACTTTTGTTTTTTGTAGTTTTGTGCATATTGGTAGATTGGAGAATGGGATGGCCCACAATATTTCTAAGTGGGTCCGTTCTTTCCCACGTCGTGGATTTTGGGAATCCTCTTTCTCGGAGGACCTTTTGGGTATTATAAAGTAGTTTTTACTAGTTGACATGGAATATATTCTCCCCTCTCGAGGTGGCATTGCACCAAAGAGGGAATTGTACAGGCTCATCATCCATAGCTTGAGATGAGATGTATACAATTGGGTTATTTCATTCACTTTCCCTCTGCAACTATAAGACTGGGAAAGTTTTTAGTGTTGTTTGAGAGTAAATCAATTTACTCAAGAAAAATATTCAACCTATTCAAAATCTCATCCAAATACAACAAATAAGGATTAACATGCAAGGAAAAGATAAAATAATAGGGGAAGCTTAGACCATTCTCATATGCAAAACACAAATGGTATTTTAATTTAAAACTTGATGATATAATGGTGTTTGCATATATAAATCAAAACCAAGTGCCCTGTCGACATATAGATATTTTTTTCCCTCATAATAGAATTCTTGAATAAAATAAAAACAAATGAATTCTGTTATTATCGTTAAAAATGTGAGAGTATAAAATCATTAGAACAATTGGTATATATTTGAACCGAGAAAAATAAATCATTAGAACAGATGGTATTAAATTCGATCAACCACACAAAGTAAGAAACAGAAGAGGAAGCCTTGGCCATCAAAATATTCTCTATGTTGGTTCTTCTTTTGCTCCTTTTTTTTTTTTTTTTTTTTTTTTCTAAATACTTAAATCTGAAAGTTGAAGAAGATATAGGAAGAAGAAGAAACAGGGAAGCATATCATGAGCGTAACCATGATCCCAGTAAGTCGCAATAATTAAACAAGGGCGATGGTGGAAAGGTGGTGTGGCAAAATCAATTGCAGACAGCAGTGGCTGAATGGGTTGTATATAAACTACAATGCCTTGATGGCCAAGTATCACATCTGAAAAATGGAAACTTAAGAAACCTATGTAATTATGCAATTGGTGTAGTGATGTAGTTATGCAGTTGGTGTAGTAGTTATATAATTATATTGTAGTGGGATAGTAGTATGGGCAATATGGGAGATATAGGAGAGGGTGCAGTTAGAATCCAATTACTTGTGTTTGTTACTAGAATTTCCTCCCATCTTATCTTAAGTACTTCTTTTCATTTTTCTCCTTTCATCCTTCACATGGTAGTAAAAGGTGTGGCCGAATATTGCATCCAATCCTATCACCAGATCAAGCCTCTAATTAACAAAATTTTATAGAAGAAATCAATCTTGCTATTAAATTTGAGTTGTCCTAAATACTATTTCAACTGGTTAATAATCAATTTATTTTTTAGAAAGTTTTTCCTTTACTGTTTCTTATAGCTAACTTAAGCTATACTTACAACCAAAAAATTTGATTTAATATGTTAAATGAGCTAGTTGGACAATAGAAGAATATATCTCTATTCATTTTCCAAAATTTGATTTAATGAGGTAACGATATATGAAGCCCTTCATATTTCAGACTAGCACACAACCTCCTTAGTTAGTCTCTCTCAAGTAGAAGATCTAGAATTGCAATATACTGAGAAGGTAATTCAACATGTTGAAAATCTAGATGAAGTGTCAGAGTTGAAACAAACAGGGGAGGAGCTCCATTGGGAAGACAAGTCTTTAATTGGTGTAGGAGGAAAAGTCACCAGATTAGGTTTGCCCCTTATTTTCTTCACTCGGCCAATTGAAAAATCTTATGCCCCTTGGAAGAACACAGTGTGAGCTCGTTGTTGCTCCATTTGGGATGATCTAATTTTCATTCTCTAGTAGTCCTAGGGTTGATGTTTTGATCTTTTTGTTTTCTCTTTGTTTCTCCGAAACCTAATGCCTCTTGGTTGTATCTCTGCCTTGTAATTTTTCCCCTTTCTTTGGGGTTATATATATATGATCACCAAAAAAAGTGATGACATAACTTACGATGTCCTGTAAAAAGTGTCAAGTAGTCTAATGTGATTGATGCTCATTATTGATGGCTTTAATGGCTGTAAGGGAGTCAGAAAGGGCGATGAAGTGGGAGATGCCCATGTGCCAAGCATAAATCTAGTTTATAAACACTGATTTCTATTCTGCACATCTAACATTCTATAATGAAGATATTAATCAGATAGCGAGAGAATGTTGAGGCTCATCCGAGAAGAATCCCAAACACACCAAATACGTCAATAGGAGTGAGCATTGTAGTTGTTATAGAACAACTAGCCAAAAGAAATCCAAGCAACAATGTTGGCCGCCAACTCCGCCTTAACTTTGGTTTCAACAATGAAATAGAAACTAGCATAAGATGATTGAATGAATTTACTATACCACTTTTAATAATTAAACATGTTGAGGCAGTATAATTTTACCGTTGCTAAAATCGACATATGGCAATGGAAATATTTTCCTACCTCATATGTTTGCACTTGTTGACGAGTTTTTTTTTACCGACTTACGGGTTTTTAATAGCGGTAATTATTTACCACCACTAAAGCCATATATAACAGCGGTAAAAAATTACCACCGCTATATATGTCCTCTGCCTTAATATCATTGTCCACTTTTCTTGTAACGATATAGCAATGCAATAGCATGTACATCCTAAACACTTGTTTAAGCAGAAATTTTTTTGGTTTTTTAAATTTTTTTTTTGGTGCAGCAACGAAGTTTGTATTTCCTAGAGATTTAACCTACCTTTCTTCCAATACTTTAGGAGAATGACAATAATGACCGAGTGGGTAGACTCGCACTTTGTTTTGGGACAGAAAAAACCAACCCAATGACATAGCATGAATCTTAATAGATCTCTCACTTGAAGCACCAGGTGGAGATTGTTTAAGTTAAACTACCTTAAACATTTTTTGTAATAATAGTTCTCTTTTAATTAGACACTGGTTCTCTCTTTTGTTTTTTTTCAAATGAGAAGGCCTTTGTGTGAGGATGAGGGAGAGAAGAATGCCTAGAGCTTCACAATTCTTCTTCAAATAAATCAATAGTCTCTAACAAACTCTGGTACCATCGCATACTTTTTTTTCCCCCTGAGGACATACCTAGTCATTCTTCCCAAGGAAAAGAGGAAAAGCTTAACCATTCCAGGTCCCAACCAAAATCATTTATTTGCATGAAGAAACCAAGCCCATTTGTATCAAGAAGGTATTCGATTTAAATTAGGATAGAATGAAGACAAAACCAAGTAAATTGGTTAACCTATTGGTTTTTGAATGAAGAATAGATAATGTGTTGACCATTACCATAACAAAAAGGATGAAGTTCCATTAAGGAAAAGAAGAGCTACCAAACATAGCAGCTAACGTGAAGTGTAATTCATTAAGAAAAAAATATTCACACACAAGTGTGGTTGCTATAACTTGTTACATAGATACCTGGAAATGTGTCCTAAATTAAGAGATTAATCCACCCAAAGAAAACCCCTCTTTTAGATTGGGCATTGATAGAAAGTGTCTTCTCGATGTTGTGCCTCAAAAGCTTTTCACGATATGTACTTAATTCATCCAGCCCCTTAAAAGAACCTAACATATTTGGAATACATGATTAACATCTCCATGTCCATTATCATGCTCTGGCTACTCCAATTCATGTCTATTTTGCTTCCGATAAAATTGTGGTGATTCTCTCTCATGTAATGAAGTTTGAAAGTCAAAATAGTAAAAAATATACACAAACATAATACTCAATCCGTTCAAAATCCCATCCAAATAAATAGCAAATAATTAAAATTAACATACAAGGAAAATATAGATTAGTAGGGGAAGGTTAGATCTTTCTTATATGTACAACACAAAAACACAATGGTGTTTTCATCCTTTTTGATTTATTTTTATGGAATATTGCATCAAAACCAAGTGCCCTGCCAAAAATAAATCTTAGGAACAAATGATATTGAATTCAATCAATTAACAACACGAATTAGGAAATAGATCCAGAGGAAGCCTCAGCCATCAGGATATGTTATGTGTTTCTTCTTCTTTTGCTTTTATTTTTTCTTTTCCAAATACATAACAATACATGCATGCCCAAAATTTGGGAGTCGAAGATATAGAAAGCAAAAGAAAAAGAAACATTGAAGCATATCATGAGCATTACTATTGTCTCGAGAAGTCACAGAAGTTAGGCAAGGGGAATGGGAGCGGTTGGGTTTGTTCAGTGAGAGGTGATGCAACAAGATAATCTCGGTGATGGTTGTTGAGCTATGCAGGGATGTAGCAGGTGGGAGACTTAATTGCAGACAGTAGTGGTTGAATGGGGATATAGGCTACAATGCCTAGATGGCCAAGTATCACATCTGAAAATAGAAACTTAAGAAACCTAATGTAAACTACAACTCAAACTTGCCACATAATAATATCTATTTTTCAGAAAGTTTTTCGTTTACCATATATTATAACTAACTTGAGCTCTTGATTGCATATCCAGTGGATATCTTTATCCAAATAAATATCTTTAACTTCTTAACTGCATCCCCACCTGAAATACTCGTTCCCCATCCAACTATCCAATCTATGCACAATGTAATTGAACATGTCCATGCTCCTCAACACGTCCATACCTCACCTACCTCTATACCCAATCCAATTCCTATCACAGCACCTCCATCAAGCTTCCTTATGGACACGTCACTATCTCCAACACTAGCACAACTTCCTTGCACCAACAGAAATGACCTCGCTAATAGTTCACAATGATGAACAGTAGGTTTCTCACTCGATTGTTGTCATAATGATGGAGTACTTTTTTAGAGTTGAACCTCAGGAGGTTGGAGATGTGCAGCCCCACGAACAATTACAAAGATCATCAGTTGGAACTGTTAAGGATTAGGGAGGTCCCCGACAATTCAATCTTTACTTCACCTTTCCCATGTGGTAAATCCAAATATTATCTCCTTGATTGAGACCAAAAGTCATTCTTGTAAGGTGGATCGGTTAACTCGAATGGGGTTGTTGGTGGCCTCGCTTTATTTTGGTAGAATCATATTCATTTGGATATTCTATTCTCAAATCAGCATATTATTGATTTGAAAGTTAGTATGGATAATGGTTTGTCTTTATTTATGAATTTTGTTTATAGAGACCCTATTAAGTCTAATAGACAATATGTGTGGTACAATATTATGTCCCTTGGAGTAGGTTGTAATTCAAACTGGGTTTGTTATGATGATTTTCTTCTTTCTTGGCATGTAAAGAAGAGGGGAATTGTCTTGGTTCTCGTGACATTGACCAATTCTGAGACATGGTTAATAGTTGAGATCTCATGGATTTTGGAACAAATGGTCCAACCTTCACTTGGAGTACTAAGCGCAGAGCCTCCTCACATATCCATATCAAATAAGATAGAGCCCTCTCAAACCAAGATTGGCACAGTACTTTCCCTGATGTTACAGATAATCAGTTATGGTTCACCCTACAATTAATTTAGATCATACCCTATTAATCATTAACTCTAATTGTGGTAAATTTCAAGGTAAACGACCCTTTAGATTTGAGTGCATGTGATTTCGCTATCCTGACTGTAGACAAACTGCCATCTCTGCCTAGTCTCCTCCATTTATTGATGTTGTCTCTCTACTACATCAAAAAATGGAGAATTTCTAGCCCGCCTGTCACAGTTGGAATAGGAAAGTTTTTGGACGGGTCCAATGGAAGATCAAAGCCCTTGAACGCAACTTGGAAGCTATTCAAAGCTTGCCACTTTTGGACACATCCCAAGCCTTGGAAGATGAGATTACTGTTGACTTGAATAAAGAACTGGCAATGGAGGAGGAAATGTGGCGTCAGAAATCATGAGTCTCTTGGCTTCAGCAAGGAGATGACGATGACAATACCAGTTTCTTCAACATGTCCACCATCCAACAATGGAGTCACAACAGGATTTTACAGCTTAAGTGCTCTAATGGCAAGTCGACCCAATCTGAACCTGAAGTACATGATGATATACTTACATATTATAATCATATTTACTTATCCGAAGGGGTAGTTCATGATGCATTGCAATTGATTCTAGATTCCATCGAACTGAGGGTATCATAGGATATGAATCAATCCTTATGTGCACCTCCAACATTGGATGAGAAGAGGACAACTTTGTTTGCAATGGTACCATTAAAGCTACGGCGCCCTAAAGGGCTCTCTCTTGCTTTCTTTCAAAAATTATGGCAATTCACTCATGCAGATCTATTCAATTTTGTTTTAAATTTCCTTACTATAGAAAACCAACCTCCTAATTGTAATGAGACTATTCTATGTCTTATTCCCAAGAATTCTAACTCTAAAAGTGCATACCATTACAGAACAATTAGTCTCTATGAAATTGCAGTGAAGGTGGCCACAAAAATAATGGCTAATAGTCTAGAGGATGTGATGGACATCGTGGTCTCCCTACACAGTCGACGTTTATTCCAAATCGCTCGATCTTCAACAATGTCCTTGTAGCCCATGAGATCTTTAATCACATCAATCACAAGAAGAAGAGTAAACAAAGACTCTTGGCATTAAAGCTAGACATGAAGAAATCCTACAATCGGAGAGTGGGAATTTCTCGAGAAGCTATTTCACAAGTTCGGATGTTGTGAACATCAGGTGAAAATGGTGATGTCCAGCCTCAACATTGTCAGTTATCAACTAATGATTAACAGAGCTATTCGTGGAAGCATAAATCCCACTAGAGGCGTACGATAGGGTGATCCACTATCACCAGTGTAGACACCTCATTTTATCTTTCCCCCGGGAGGTTTCTCGTGACGATGATGAGTATCCTCCAAGGTGTAGAGTCGTTGTATCTGCAGATGTAGTGTCAGTGTGCACTATCTGAATTCGTTTACCAATCGTCGTTTTCCCTTGTCGGAGCCCAAACCATAGCTTCCAAACCCTCCAAGAACCCTTGGAAAAGCTAATCCTGACCCAGACCCCTTGAAACTAGCCTGACCCAGCACAAACCTGGCCCAAATAGCCCAATTCTTTTCTGTGGACACCGAAACCCAAGTTGACACTTAAAGACCCCGAGTCGACATCGACCCCACATTCCATCGACATCAAGCCATACCTTTTCACCGTCGGGTAAAACACCCCTATTGTCTAACTTGCTTCTACATTCAGAGTTTTTACATCAACAATTGAGCCACCCTCCTTGATGTCGAGTGATGTTCATTGACAATCACTCGATGTCAACCTCACTCCTCCTCGATGTCGACTCGACCCCAGTTCATTATCGAATCTGTGCAAATCTGAGAAACCCAAACTTGTCATGTTTAGCTCCGATTTCGATTCCTTTTGCGACCAAGCCCAATTTAACAACTTTGATGCATATATTGGCTTCCTTAGGAAGAAACTCATATTTTGGTAATAAACTAGTTGCCCATACCCCATTGGCTCTTACCTTAACCAAACACTCACTGTCGATGCAAAGATACCTACTTTCGACGATCCGGATTGAACCAAGCATCCTTACATGAATTTGGGAGTGCACACACCCCTATACATCTATAAATACAACCTCTCTCACATTGAGGGGGGTTACATGAACACACCCACAAGTTCCCACAAGCCTCTACTTCGATTCCCCTACTCTAGTGTTTGGAGCCTTAGTCTTTTGCCCCTACTTGACCTCAGCCTATTGCTTCTCCTGCCCTTGAATGGTACCATCCACACTTGAGACTTCAAGATTAAAGCTTAGAATCATCAATCCAGTGATTTCGGTGCTTGGACAACGAAGTGTCGCTTACAAGGAGGCAAGAGAAGCCACCACAAACGGTGATACTTACTCCCATTCAAATCTCCTAAGTCACAAAAGGGAAACCTCCACATATCCGACTTTCGATCTCCTTCTAACTAGGTAGGTGGTCTCTCCCTCTTTTGTTTGGGTGCTTCAATCGGGTTTTACCGTTCGTCATTTACTTATTTATTTTGCATATATTGGAGGAGTGTGATTCCATCTCTCTAGATGGTGATCACACTTACTCCTTGTCTTCTCTCCCTTTTCTTTTTCATGTTGTACCTATTTTGCATGCATGCATTGATCCATAATCCCCATCGTCTATAGTCTAAGACTCCCCATGCCACATTTACATGCCATGCATATATTCACATGTATCCCTAGCTCTAGCTCGTTGCTCTTTGTTACTTCACGCACATTTAACTATCATGTCCTCTTTTTTTTTTCTATGTCATGCATATCAAATTTCAATTCTCCTTTCATGTATCCATAGTTCTACCATGCTTAAGTTAGTGTCAATCATGTTTAGATCATATAGGCTTTGAATGTCTTTTATTTTACTTCCCTGTATACTAACCCTTGCCTTGCAGTTAGACCTTTGGGTATGTGTTTCTTCCCTTTGCCTTGTATCTTACCTTTTATAGTTTTTATGTACTTTACTTTCCCCTCAAAAGCATGTTATAATCCTACCCCGCCTAGCAATAGCAAGACCGGAAAGTCCAGGCAAACTGGGGTGCCTAATACCTTCCCCATAGCGTAACTTGACCCGTACCCAGACCAACGGACCATTTGTCCCCAAAAGGGCGTTTTCATGAGAGTCATATGTTTGCAATTCTGGGTCCTAGACCCTCCTCTAGGTGGGGACTCCCTACAAATAATTCACCTCTCTCTTCTCCCCCAAAGAGGGATGAGGTGGAGGACATGTGGCGATCCCCCGCCATGTCATTGTCCTCACAACTAGCTCTCTCCATTTTCTGTTCACAAGCTCTCATCAGTGTCATATTACAAGTTGCATCAATTGGCTTGATTAAAGGGATTCGTGTCCACAACCGCACTACTCCAATCACTTATCTCTCGTTTGTAGATGATTCTTTATTGTTATCTAAGGTAAAATTGAAAGAAGAATGTTATTTAAAGGATTGGATCTCTACGGCAAAGCAAGTGGGCAATCTATCAACGTGAAGAAATCATCTCTTTCCTTTAGTCGAAACACCATACCCTGGTTCTGGCATTGGTTCTCATGCACCCTCAAAGTATTCTATACAAAGGACCAAGCAAGTACCTTGGACTAATTTTGGACTCTCTAAAGCACATTTGTTCCATGAGATTATTGACAAATTTGATCAACGTTTCACCAACTAGAAGCATTGCCTACTATCTCATGCGGGTAAGGAAACCATGTTGAAGTCAGTTTCATTCTCTCTTGCTAATTATGCTTGTTCACATTTTAAGCTCCCTATCTCACACCACAATCCCCTACGAAAAGTAGCAATTAGTT
This sequence comes from Telopea speciosissima, assembly GCF_018873765.1. Taxonomy (NCBI): domain Eukaryota; kingdom Viridiplantae; phylum Streptophyta; class Magnoliopsida; order Proteales; family Proteaceae; genus Telopea; species Telopea speciosissima. The sequence continues at coordinate 40,799 of NW_025317382.1, forward strand.
TCTTTTGGATTGATGCTTAGAACAAGTAGAAAATCCATTAGATTTCATGGCAACGACTTTGCCAATCTAAGGAAAGGTGGGGGGGGGGGGGAGGTTTCGTGACCCTGCTTTGCATAATAAGGCCCTATTAGCTATGGTTTCCTAGGAGAGATTGTGGAGTGGACCGAATTTTATGTGGGCACAGTTTATTAAAGCCATTTACTTCCCAAACTGAGAGTTTCTGGATTACAATGGGTTCCAACCCATTGTGGGCATGGTACAACATTATGGACGGAATGAAGGTTTTGTTGTCTGGTCTTATATGGCATATTGGAACTGGGGAGAAGATTTAAATCTGGAATAGTAACTAGATTCCCACTTTCCCTGACTTTAGGCTACAACACACTCAATTATAAGATTGCCCTCCACAATGGGTCTCTAAACCCATTGATGACCCCACTCAATGTTCAAACCAAAGTACTCTTGATTGATACTTTCCTCAACATTCACCTAGGCCATTTCTCAATTGAAGATACACTAGTTTGGGGAGGATCAAAGAAGGGTCAATTCTAAGTGAAGAATCCATACCATCTCCTGAGCAATCACTGGATTGAAAAGCTCTTGGTCAGACCATCTATAGCAACAACTCATTCCTGGGATGTAGTTCCATCTTTTGTTTGGAGATTTGGAGTTGCCATACGCTCCCCAAAATTTGAAGCTTTCTTTGGAGAACTTGTGCGGACGGACTCGCATCATCTGCAACTCTCAAAAATGGCAAATTCCTATGGATTCTCAATGCCAACGTTGTGGTGAGGAGCTAGAAACAACCTATCATATTATCCTATGTTGCCCCTTGGTGCAAGTAGTGTGGTTTGGCAGTGACCTTTCATACTGCCTCCTTGATAGTGTTGATGTATCACTCCACCGTTGGGTCCAAGGTTGGGTTTCTTCTTATCTTTTGGTATAAATGTTGCAAAGGAAACCTCCTCTTTATGTATTTTTCTTGTGCAGGTACCTTAGGTGTGCTCGTAACGACCATATTTTTGCACAAAAATACATGGTCCCATTGGATGTTATTATCGCTGCACAACGAGACTCGCATGAGTTTCTCCAGGTGACAACTTCATCTCCCCAGGCTAGACAACCACAAATCTCTATAACAACCTCTATTCGATCTCCTATTCCGTGGGATTTCTTCACCCTCACCTGTGATTCATCTCTCAAGCAAGAGAAGAGTTTGAGTGGGATAGGTTTCATCATCCGAGATCCTTCAAGAATCCCCCGGGTTGCTGCCTTTGATCTAATTGCTTTTATTAATATTTTGGTTGAAGAAGCCTTATCCATTCGTCAAAGGCTTATTAGAGGCCATCTCTGAAGGAGCATACAAGTTGATTGTTGAGTGCGATAATGTGGAAAGTCATCACATACTTAACAACGAATGATAAGGATTCGGCCCTACATGTTTGGCCTATTATTGCTAACATTATACACTTTCATCTCATCTGAATAAATGTATTTTTCAATTTCATCCAAGGGTTGCTAACTTTGTTGCAAACTCCCTTGTTAGGAGGGCTCTATCTATTACGGATAGGACAGTTTGGCCCAATTCTGACCTTGTTTCTCTGATGATGTCGTTTCAAGAAACATGAGTGTAATCCGTTTTTTTCAATAGATCTTATTTCTACTAAAAAAGAAAAAAAAAGGTATTGGTATCGGATCGACATGGTATCGATCGAGGAAGATAACGATCTTGGGACAGGAATTGGTATCGACTGTTGGATCGGTATCGAATCTGGATCGGCCAATTCGACCCGACTCGGACCACATATACTTTGGTTTTTGGTGGATTTTTTTCACCAAAAATCCACCAAAAAAAAAACTGTTTTGTATATTATTTCTAAGATTTTTATATTTTTATTGTACACTTGTTTCTTATTTTGTCCATTATTTCACTAAATTTAGGTTTTTTTTTTTCAACTTTTCTAGATTTTTTGAAAATTTTTTTTTACCGATCTAGGCCAACACAGGGATTGATTCCTAGAATTGGTACTTTTTTTGCTTTTTGGCTGATCCAAGCTTGATATAGGTCGATTTAGATCGGTATCAACGGAGACCGATATTGATATCAATACCTCAATCCCTATTCTCAAGTGGTTCGTATGAGATCCCATGCTGATCATTAAAAGCAAGACCCACCGCAACATTTTCAGGGTAAGTCATCTTGTTGCTCGTGTTTGTAGTTTGTACATTTTATTATTTATATGTTATGAGAAAATGTTCTTTGCACTGGGGGCGCAGGATGCGCCCAGACACATGGGGTGGGGCAAAATAACCAACCCGCCTCCCCTGAATAACCGAAACGACTGTCCCATCCCACCCCATGTGTCTCATGTGTCCGAGGTAGAGAACATCGCCCCCTATATTGTTGGAGGTTTTTTCAGCATAATGGCTTTGAGAATAGTTCCACATCGGAAATGTAAAGAAGATTTCTTGGGTATATTTAGTCAAGTGTTGTGTATCATTTAAATTAATAAAAAGAGATTGCTACAGTGTATGTGCGAGGACTTCCGTCTACACGCGCATGTGGGCAGTGGGTTGTAGAGGAGTTAGTGGTGCACACACTTAGATTATTGTAAACAGTTGATCGGCAGTTTATTACTGTTATATTTTGGATGGTTTAGATCGTACAGTTGCGATCTAACGGTCCAGATTCAAATATGAAATGATCTATCTGTTGGGAACAGGTGCCAAGTGGATTATAAATACCCAAGTTATTTCAAACTAGAATATATCCCAAAACGTTCTTCTTCTCCTTCTCATTCTCAAAGGTGATCTTGCAGAAAATCTGTTTTACTATAGGAAACAGGTTTTCTGCTACTGGTTTTTCTATTTTCTCAGAAGGCTTTCTGGCATCGATCTTGACTCTGTTTATGCATTACATAGCCAAGACAATCAACTAAGGCGTTGGACTTCATTGTAACCTGGAAGACAATTCGTCTGCAACCTATTTACATCTTAGTAGTAGGAACAAATTAGATCTTAAGGAAACAAATTAGATCTTAAGGAAAGCACCTCTGTAACATGCCTTGAAGACTCCAGCCTTTCTGTTCTAACATATATTATATATGAAAACAAAAGTTGCTTAAACGACCAACTTGATAGGCTTACGATGATGGCTTGGCTCACTAATTTTAGTCACGTTGAGGGATGATGTGATAGTTTCAACTTGTTGATAGATGGATTTAGAGTTAGATTAAGCCTAAGAGAGTACGAGAACTCCACTCATTCTCTCTCTCATCCGCATAGATCTTTTGATTTGGTGAAATCCATGTGTGAACCTACGGGCGTATGAGAATATGATCCGCACTCAGTATTGAAAAGCTATTATAAATGGAACAATTTCGTAGATCTATTAGATAAAAAAAAGTATTACAAAACAAGTAGATTTACAAGAAAGTAAATGTGAAAGTAAGTCAAACCTACTTGTTTGTGATATTTTTCCTTATCTAGCGGATCTAGTTAAGTTTCTCTTTATTATATTAATTGACGTATAGTTATGGCTTGTGCTTATGTTTGTTTAATCTTGTTTAGGATGACACGGGTAGACCAGGACAGGGTCCGCCAGCACCTGGGCCTGGAAATCCGGTCCGTGCGTAATGATTTCTTCTGCTAGGTAGGATACTAGATTTAATTTTAATTACATTGCGTGGAGATCACTGATGTTGGATAAGGTTTAGACCTTCAATTTTATTATTTAGCTGATTTTGCTTAACAATCTGTTTCTATTTTTCCTAGTCCAACCTTGAACGTCATATGTTGAACATTGGAAGCTTTTTCCTTAAAATTGAATTTTAAATTTTCTTATTAAACCATTTCCTTATATTGCAAGTTTGGCTTGATGCATGGACAAGCAACCCTGGGTACTCAATTATACCCTCAAGCCAATCTTAAATGCATGGGCAAGCAACCCTGGGTGAAATTATCTCAAGTAGCTAAACGTACAGGTGAAATAGAGTCGGTTGGGCCGGGTTTTTTAAAATCCTAACCCAACCTTGAATCCTCTTAGCTAAACCCAAGCCTAATCCAGCCCTAAGTCGGACTGAGATATCTCAGTCTAGACCCAACCACGTCAGGCTCAACCTAGCCCAGCCCAGCCCAATCATAATTGACTTTGATCAGGCCGGGTTGGGCCGGGTTGGCCCTGATTTGTGTAATTTACATCATCCTATTAAAAAAATGAGACACATGTGATTGGATATTGGTTTGTTTTATACTCAATTGACTATTAGACTTTTTTTTTGGTTAATAAACTTAATTTAATCTTAAAATTACAAATATTTCGTTCAATAGATAATTAGCATTTTTTTGATAAACCAATAGATAATTAGATACTAAATAAAATTGTAAAATGTAAATAATATATTATAAAACATAACTTAACACAGGGCTGGGCTAAGCCCGAGGCCTCAACCCTGGCCCAACTTGACCCTAACCTAGGGTCTTGAAATTTTAAGCCTAACCTACCCTAAGGGTTGAAAAATCCAGCCCAAATCCATCCATGGCCTTGTTCGGGCTTAGGGCGGACTCGGGCTGATAAGGTCAAACTTACACCCTCAAGCTAAAGGAGGATAGAAGAAAGTACTCTTCGGAGAGTGTACTGTCAAAACCCATGTAAGGACGGTAAAATAACCATTCCGCCCCCATGAAAAGACGAAAATCCCACTCTCACTGACCCTTGGCTAACACGGATCTTTTTATTAATATTTTTTTGTTCCCAAGTAAATTGGTTGACTATCGTATCAATGACGAAGGTGGACCGTCGGAGCTATAATCTCTCTCTCTCTCTCTCTCTCTCTCTCTCTCGGTGATAACTGGGCAGGTTTGTCGATCGAGAGAGAGAGAGGTGTAACTGGGCAGCTTCGCAGAAAGACTGGTTAAACCAACTATACAAATTACAATGGATGCAAGGAAGGTTCCCACAAGGATCAAAGAAAATGAAGCGCAGCTTAATCACTCTGGAGCTTCTTCTTTCCCTCTTGAAGCTCTACTAAGCAATTCTAATTTTGGGGATTTAGGTTTTTGGGAGTCTTGAAATTTAGAAAGAGGCAGAGAGAAGGAGAAAGATGGAAATTGTTGGAGGACTTCTTCTGGGGCCAGTAGCGCAAGAATTAGTGGATGCGATTTTAGTAACCAAAAATAGAGTTCATCATTTCAAAGATAATCTGGAGAATCTCCATTCCACTCTCCAAACCATAATTCCTCTGATCGACGAAAGCGATCGTCTGAATAAGCAGTTAACAACAGATCATCATCTTCTTCATCATCGTCCAAGAATCCATATCGAGAAATTAAGGGCAGAGTTGAAGAAAGGGAAAGATCTTATGCGGAATTGTTCGCAAATATCATTCTGGGACTGCTTCAGCAAGGATAGATACTCGCAACAAATGGTCGAACTGAATAAAACTTTGCTTGAGTGTTTCCATACGGAAGTTTTGGCAGATACATGGCTTGTCAGTCAACAGATCCTTGTTAATCTCAGAGAAGAGAAAAAGGTGATCAGTTCGAGACCAGAAGTTTCATGCTCTGCGCCAGTCCCAGACACGACCTTTGGATTGGATTTGCCACTGATGGAACTGAAGAAGATGTTATTGTTTAGAGAGGATGTGAGGGTTCTTGGTCTGTGTGGCCCTCCAGGTTGTGGGAAGACAACTTTAGCTGCCATGCTTTGCCGAGATAAAGATGTGAAAGGTATGAAATTTCAAAGCGAAAACACTTTGTACTACTTGTTTCCTTAGTCCTTCTTTTCTGTTAGTATATATGTAGATGTAGTGTTTGATTTTATTTTTTCACTAAGAAGTTGAGAATAATAAGTGAAACCAATTGATTGCGCAAAAACTACTTATAACTTATTCCAATAATCAGTCTCTCTCTTCATTGTTTAAAGATTGGGAAAAAGATCCTTGCCAGGTTGCGTGGCATCCGCTCCCAGTCACTCAGGGGATGAAATGACGACCCCACCCCCTATGAAATACAAAAAACCCACCGATGTTGATGCTCCTGTGCATCCCCTCATTGGCCCACATGCTGGTGCAGGGGCCACACTACCGGGCAGCGTTTGTATTCCCTTAAAGATTTTACCTTAAATAACCAATTTGTCTCCAGAAGTTGTCAAAAGAAATCTTCCATATCTTACTATGTTCCAGATGATATAGTGAGTAACAAATCATTGATCATGACATCGAACTAACACTATTAAATTCATAACATTAAAAATAAATTCATTAGTTAACAAAAAAATAAATTCAAAGTTAATTATGTCCAAATAATAAGAAGAAGGTACCTATTTTAGGATACCACAACAAAAAAGCTTGCGATAACAACCATATCAATGATATCCTTTCTCATCCATGTTAGCCTTGATGCCATCTATAAGTTTCCATCTCCTCTTAAGCCTTTTAGGGGAATCATGCATAAAGGAATCGATATATCATGTCAGAGTTACATAGAAGGCTTTGAAGTGGAATATACTTTGTCATTCACCAGAAATAAACCACCATAGTTATGAAGGATTTGTAACATATTTCTCTTTGATGGGTTCATTCCTTTGCAGAAAGGGTGTAAGATCTTCTGTATCTTAAGATTTGGGGACATACCCTTTTGACTCTCTGAAGTTCAGCTACAAGGAACAAGATTTATGTTCTCAATGGATGAGTGCCCCTTAATTACTTGAATACATACATCTCTATCTTGTTCAAAATACTTTTAGTACTTCTTTGTCTTGTAAAAATAGCCATATGTTTATATTAATTACAAGCTCCACATTATGCCCTCCTGATTATTATTATTATATGCTTTTGTTCTTTTACATTAAAAACTTAGAGCTTGATGCTTATGGCTACTCTCTAATACCCTGGTTGGACAGACAGTTTCAAGAACAATATATTCTTTGTTAGAGTTTCAAGCACACCTAACTTGAAAGAGATAGTAGAGAGATTGTTTCAACAGATGATGAACGGAACACGTACATTCCTAGATGATGAAGATGCAGTAATCCAGCTGGGAAACCTGTTGGAGAGGGAGCCGAAGGCCACATTGTTAGTTCTAGATGATGTTTGGGATGACTCAGTTGTTCAGAAATTTGTCTTCAGGATAAAAGAATATAAGATCCTGGTTACTTCAAGAACTGAATTTCCAACGTTGGATGATACATATTCTTTGAAAATGCTGACTGAACCAGATGCCATGGCACTCTTTCGTCACTCAGCATTATTTCCTCAGAGTGGGAATGGGAATAGGAACTATGAAGAGCCTGATTGGGATCTTCTAAACAAGGTGCTTCATCTACTTCCTATCTATATTATATATATACATACAATGCTGCTATTGGACTCTGCATGCTTCTTCTTAAACTTCAACTGATTGTAATGGAAATTGTTAAATTGTAGATAGTGAGTGGTTGCAAGGGACTACCACTTGCTCTTACGGTGATTGGCCATTCATTGCGTAGGCAACCTCCCAGGGTGTGGCAATACACTGAGAGGAAGATGTCAAGTTGCTCCATTTTTGAGTCCCACACTGTTTTGTTAAATAGTCTTGGAACAAGCATAGATATTTTGGAGAAGAATGTTCAAGAATGTTTTATGGACTTGAGTTCCTTTCCGGAAGACCAATGGATCCCTGCTTCATCTCTGATAGATATTTGGGTTGAACTTCATGGAATAAATGAAGTTGATTCTTATTTCAACCTCCGTGAACTTTCCACTAAAAATCTTGTTAATCTGATTGAAATCTCAAGGTACTCTCTCTCTCTCTCTGTGTGCGTGTGTGTGTGTGTGTGTGTGTGTGCGCCAATATTGTCTTTTCTGTTTTTTCCTTTGGCACTTCTCATATGAGGTTTATATTACATTTTAAAGTATATCAGTCATTAACTCATAATTATCACAAGGAATGGAATATGACGATAAAGGGAAATATGAATCAATACTATTATCTACAAAAATAACCTTGACCTTGACATTTTAGCCTGTTACATGCCGCGCTATGACAGTAAATTTTCAACTGAGCCAGCTTTGTGTACAACTATCGCTTATTTTGCTAAATCCATTATTTTCTTAAGGGTAAATTACACATTTACACGTGAGATACCTGACATTTAAGGTATCTAGTGTTTTAAAAGTAAGTCACATTTAGGTACCTAATTTTGAAAATTATGTTTGGGGTATCAAACCACAGACAGTGTTAAGTGGCATTAACATATAATGATGAAATGACAAAAATTCCTTGGTTCCTATATCTATAAGAAAGATTTCAAATTAGAACGTTATAATTCAACATCACGTTTTCTTGTTTTTTTTTTTATAACATTTGATTTGAATCATGGCTATGATGTAGTATTTAAATCTTGGCAAGCATCATGATACAATTTGATTTATGATCAAACCATCAATAGCTTCAAAAAGATTCCAATAGGAAGGATAGTATCCAATCATAATGTTTTAACATTTTTAAACGTTTGATTTGGATCCTGACTGTTCAATTAACATTATCATGACAAACAAAATGCTATAACCTAGTCTAAGATCAAACCATCAAAAAGTTCTAAAAGATTCTAATTGGAAGAATACAATTCAATTGTTATATTTTTGCATTTTTAAACTTTTGATTTATAACACGACTGTTCATTGGTATTTTAAATCATTACACATACCATGGTAAAGTTTTGATATATGATGGGATCATTAGAAGCATCCAATCATATGATTAAGATATTAATTGTAAGATGCATGATCAAATGATTATAATGATCAAATAATAACCCGACCTTTACTGTTGTGTTTGTCATGATTTAAATTGTCAAGTGAACTTCGTGATGTTAATCAACGGATTAAAAATGCCAAAATATAATAGTTCAATTATATCCTCCCAAACATAATCGAACAGTTTGATAACATTATGATTGAATCTGATCATTGTAATTGAATCATTTTTGAAGTTATTGATGATGTGATCTTAAATCAGATTATATCATGATGTTTGTCTTAATTTAGAATGTTATATGAATGTCCATGATCTGAATCAAAGGTTAATAAATATAGAAAAAAGTGATGTTGAATCAAATACTTCCAATTGAATTTTTTTGATAGATATAGGAATTTAGGGCATTTTGATCACTTCATCATCATATGATAATACTTCTTAACATGTTGGTTGTACCTTAACATTAGGTACCTCAGGTGTAATTTACCATTTTCTTATTATTTTGCAATTACATTCCTGTTACATTGGCTCCGTGTGGTTGCAAGGAAAATAAATAAAGGGAAGTGAAAACAAATCATTACAAAAGTGGAAATTTTTGTAATCTTTATCTCACACGATAGTGTACCTAACTCCAAAACATACCGAATTTGGTTATTAAATTTCATTTTATTTTACAATCAAATGCCTTTGAATTGAAAAGTAAAAAATATTTTACATCTGAAAAATAATATATTTACCAAATATGGTTAGATTTGTTGGTAGATTATACATTCATGGTTAGAAAACTTTCCTTCTTTGTTTTTTCAAAATTCATTTCACTTCTCTTTACTTGCAACCAAACAGTGTCTTCATATCCACTTATAAAATCACTTTCTGAGCAGCAGAATTCCCCTTGTAAACCTGCAGAGATGCAGGGGAGATTGATGGCAACATGAATAAGCTATTTGTTACCCAGCATGATCTACTCAGAGAATTGGCTATCTACCGGAGCCAGCAGCAGGGTACAAGGTTAATCATGGACGAAAGAAGAGAAGATAGCCTTCTCAAGAGAAAAAGGGAACAAGAGTTCAGTGCACGCCTCGTCTCTATCCACGCAGGTTTCTTCACCTGCAATATTGTACACCAAGGAGCAGCTTAACTTTAATATCTTTCTTTGATATGATTTATGGCTAATTGTTTGCAGGTGAAAAGTTCTTGTCAAACTGGTGCGACATGCATTTTCCTGAAGCTGAGGCTTTAATCCTTGATTTTTTTGCGACTAAGTACACTTTACCACCATTCATGGACAAAATGGAGAAGCTGAAGGTTCTAATTATCGTAAATCATGGGCACTACTATACCCAATTGAGTTGTTTGACAACACCTGGCTATTTCTCCCATTTAAAGAGAGTGAGGCTGGAAAAGGTTTTGATCCCTTCCCTCAATGAAATCTCAATGCCATTGAAGAACTTGCAGAAGATATCATTGTTCATGTGTCAGTTTGGTCCAGTGTCGAGCTGTGAAATCGACTTTCCCTACGTGTTTCCAAACCTTGTTGAGATGGATATTGATTATTGCAATGATCTTGTGGAATTGCCTCAAGGGATTTGCCATCTTGCCCACCTACAGAATCTCAGCATAACTAACTGTCATGAATTATCTGCACTACCTGAGGGAATTGGATGTATGAGAGATTTAAAAGTGCTAAGGCTGCATGCTTGTACGAAATTGTCTGAGCTACCTGACTCTTTAAGAGAACTAGAGGAGCTAAGGTTTCTTGATATATCTGACTGTATCAATGTGGAGCTGCCTGAATGGATTAGTGATCTCCATAGTTTAAGAAAGGTCAACATGGGAGGTTGCTCAGAAGTGAATGAATTGCCTTGTTCGGCCATTAACCTTGTGCATCTAAAGAATGTTATCTGTGACGAAGGGACTGCCAATCTCTGGAAACGTCTCAAATTTCATTTACCTGAGCTGAACATTACAGTGCGTAAAGATGACAACAACTTATTCTGGCTTGGTGATCTTAAGAGCCACAAACTACGTTCTTGAGGTAGGATAACTTACCTGTCCACTTTGTTTTCCATAGGGATGTGAAAATCATTACTGTATGTTATTGACGATAGATTTATGACCTTTAGATGCTCTTTAAGAGTTCAGTTGATAAGATAAAAAATAGCAGGTCTATTTGCAGGTATAGATGCGTGGGTCCTACATCCTTGTGATGTTTGAACAACTAATATAACCTGATACTGTATAAATGTTGTTGAATGATATAGCTCTTCGCTCTGCAATGCCCATGAACAGATTATATTTAGCAGTTATGAGCTTGAGCGTACTACCTTAGTTCTTCCAATATTGATGACTCTTGCTTTGAGAGCTTGAAATTACGTTAGAGCAAGTTGTAAATAGAACAATGGAAATATGAGAGATAGACTTGTCTTAAATTAAATAGCTACCAACTTGAATTTACTACAGTGTAAGATTTCTTCATGAACTATCACAAACTCGTCTACTGCAATAGAAAACTTGTAGTTAATTGTTAGAAGAAAATGGTGAGGCTAGTTGGTGGCGGCGGAAGCGATTCGGTACAATGTACATCACCAAAAAAAATTCCAGCAAAAGACCTCAATGAACACAATGATGAAAACATCCACTGAGGATTCATGGTTACCTAACACATTGGTAGCATGTTCCTCCAAAAGAATGCGGCACTCGATCTTTGTTGACTGCATCCTTTTCAATGGCTGAATCCCAAGCTTGAAGATGAAGAAGACTATTTTTCTCTCTTCAACTATTTTTTCTAATTTGTATTGTGCAATTAGGGTTTCAGTCATAGCTTCTTTTATATAGATGAGCTAATTAAGTATGAAGATTACAATCTAACGGACAAGAATCATGCCAAGTGGTGTGTGATCCTAAGGGGTAGCTTTTAAATTATTCTTAATTGCATTAAAAGAAGACACTACACAAGACTCTTGCCCACCCCCCATACTACTAACATCCACAATGGACCTTGAAAGCATGGAATAAAATCACCACCATGAAATGTGTGTGTGCTTACCCTCGGATTGATATGGTTCTAACACTGCAACAACTTCTCTTTTTTTTTATTTTTATTTTTTATTTTTTAGTTTTTTGTCTTTTAATCCTTGGCATTGACGAGCTAAAATTAAAATAATTTAATGAATTGTACCATTCTTCAAAGGCATTATGACATTCTGGGAGAAGATCAGTTGTTAATTCTGCAACAATTGGAGGAAGGTGGGGTAGATGCAATTCCCTTTGGTAATCAAACTAATGCTTAACAATCTGTGTACAGTAACCCCACTTGGAAAAGTAAACTTTAGTGGGCAAACTTTTGTCTTGAGTAAAATTGAATGAGATGTCTCATGGCTCTTGATTGAGTGAGCCAAGTGTTGGGATTTAACCGAATTTTTTTTCACAAACTCACTGAATATGCAGAGAGGACATTCATGAAAAGTCCAGCGTATAAGCAACTCTAATTATATGCTATGATGTTCTCTTTTGCCTTCAGCAACTTCTGCAATACTTTTTCAGTTGTGTTTGTTAAATACATAGGATCTTCAGTTGCTGATATGAAATGAGTTGCATATTTTTTTTTTGTGGGGGGGGGGGGGTTATTGGTGGTTAACAAGAAATATGGTTTCACTCAATAACTACCTTTTCCATTTTTATTTTATTTACCCCCAAGTTCTATGAAGATGTTAATCCTAAGTGAACATGAATTGTTTATTTTATGCAACAACAGATCTTTGTGTATATAGTTTGATGTCATGGTTCTTAAGACTGAGCAAACTGAAAGCCTTAAGCCTTGAGGTGAGGAGGTTCTGGAGGAGGGGAAGTTACAGGTTCCTCCCTCCTGTATGGAGGGATTGGGACCTATTTCTCGTCCTCATGGAGCTGTGGTTCCTTCTTCTGCTGCGAACCCAACGGTGGTGAACCATCTTGGAAAGGAAGGGGATATTGGCAAGATGTGTGGGTGATAAAGACCTTTTTTCTCTGGGTTACGGGAAGGTGGAGGGTTTAGCCGTACACTATGATGTTGTTTCAAAGTCTGGAGGAAAGGCTTGTTGCCCTTTGCCCTGAGGCTGTTGTAAAATCCGAATTGGAGATTTGGGATAATACTCTTGTTGGGATTGAACTCCTTGGTAGAAGACCTCCCTTTTCGGTGGTTAAGGAGGCTTTCTTAAATCAATGGAGTTGTTCAGGTGGAAGTGGAGCTGAAGTGATGCTTCTTGAATCTAGTTTCTGTGTCTCGAATTTCTACTAAAGAAGATAAGCTCAGGATATAAGAACGTGGGCTGTGGTTTGTTTGGAGAAAACCAATTTTTTTGAGACCCTAGGGCCCATTTGAACATGGCCAAGTCTTCTCTCTCTTCCATCCCTGTGTGGGTGAACTTGCCTGGTCTTCCCTTCCATCTTTGGACTGAGGAAGCTTTAAGTATTAGTATAGACCAAGTCTAAAGTCTAAGGGGAGATTGTTTTTCGCTTGTTTGTGTGTAGACATCTCTACTGATAAGGATCTCATTGAGATGGTTCAGATCATGGAAGAGAGTTGGAGTTCTTGCTCTCAATTAGTCCTTTATGATTGGAGACCGATTAGATGCTCCCATTGTAAATTGTATGGCCATATCGACAACCAGTGTGCTATATATGCAAGTTAAGGATTCAAATGCCCCTCCTAATGGTGGCCCTAGTTCTATTGGAAACCCCTCTACTGGTGACAGTTTCCAGCATCATTAGGCAAGAAGGCAAAGAGCTTCCAAGGAGAACGCTCCTAGGGGTGTTTCAGGGGTGAAAAGACCTCCTGTTATCTCTTTGGAGCCGGAGAAGGAGTTTGCAGCGGGATAGAGGACTCATTGGTTCAGGGAAGTATTGTGCTTGAGCTGTAGGTCCCAGTCGTTGAGGTTGCAGGTAGTACAACCGAGTTGGTCAAGGGTGTTGGCGGCAGCGGAAGCGGTACAATATTAGATACATAACAGAAATTGTGGTAATAGGATCTCGATGAACACATGAGACAAAAAATCAATTCCGGAATAGATTGATTACCTAAAATGTCTTAGAGTTACGTTCCTCCAAAGGAATGCAACACAAGAATACAAACTCCATTTGATTGCACAAATTCCAATGGCAGAAACCCTTGTTTGAGGAAGAATAAAGCTCTCTTACTCTTCTCTAACAGACAAGATCGTATAGACAAAAATTGTAGTGCAATTTAGGGTTTGAGCCAAGCTTTTCCTACATAGAAAAAACCTACTTAGGAGATTACAATCTAATGGACAAGATCGTGTCAAGAGGTATCATTCTAAAGGGTAGTCTTTAAGTTATCCTTAATTGCACAAAAGGACATCTCTACAAAAGACGTAACCTGAAAGCCCCTAGTGGTAGATATTTTCATTACACTTTCTTCCCCGCACTATCAACATCCACAATGCACTCTCACAAGTATAGAATCAAATAATCTGCAAGTGCACTGTATCATAAACTATGAGTGTCGGGACCAATGATTAACTAAAATAATCTAAAACCTCTTTCAAACTAATAATATTGAACTTATATCACTAAGGCCCTGGATTCCAATCGATCATTGTCCAACAACTCACATACTCGGATGTTTACCCTATTGGAGTGCAGAAACCCTATTGAAGAATACCCTCATTCACATGTATACCCCATACAACGAGTGTTCGGTGTGTAATCAGTTCTATTAGTAGACATCAACAATTGGATAACTACGACTGTATGACATATAAATACAACAATAAGTGCCTCTCAGGTACAATAAAATGAAACTACTAAAATTCCCTTGCGAATATAATGGCGGTAAACCAAATCAAGAAATCCAATGGATCAATGTTCAACACAATTAAGTGCCCACATTTATATTTTCATACTATTCTCTATTAGAGAAATATACAATATGACAATCCTAGAACAGAGTACCCAAATATGTTCATAGTAGTGAACAAGTAATGGTTAAAGCGGCCAACTGCACATTTGAAATAATCACAACAAACACATAAATATGAAAATATATTAATTAATTTAATAAAATTAAATTGGGTTTGATGAACACATACATAAAATTTAATTAATCCAATAAAAGGGATTTATAATTCTGAAGGAAGCCTTTTGAATGAGACTCGTACTTGCACAGACTCTTGTATTGAAATAGAGAACAGATTTGTGGTGCTTGAGCCTCTTCAAGAAGTAAAGGAGGTGCCTGGCTCACATATCCTGCCAGCTTTGGCTCAGCCTGTAGCTTTGGCAGAGGCTGGTAGGGGGTTCAGTGCTTTGAGTTCTGGTGGAGGGAATCCTTTCCATAAAGAGGATGAAGCTAGGGTAGGCGAGAAATGTGTTCATGTGGTTTTACCACCTTAGTATATGCCATGTAGTCCATCTGCCTGAGGTTCTGTTGTTGTTGTATCAACTTCTGAGAGGAGTTAACATTCAAATGTTGGACTTGTTAATCAAATCGACCAGGGGTGTAGACTTCGCAACCTCAAGTCATCTCTCCCTCTGGATGCCTATGTGGACGGGTATGTGGATAGTGGAACAGATGACACCTTGTCAATTACTTCCTCTCCAGATGGCAACCCCATCTACGACCACTTGAAGTGGCTTTTGGCCCCTAATGTGGATGAGGGTATCGCTTCTGACCTCGACCTTCTAGGGGAGTTAACTTGCAACCTCAAGGCAGCTCTAGTGACTTTGAAGGTGAGATGGGTGTGCACCTTCTTGGTTTGTGTTAGAGAGCAATCATTGCATCACACTACATATGAAGTGGAGCCTGGTACTTCATGTATGGATGGAATCAGGGGAGGTGCTCAAATTCGTGTAGGCAACACGGATGGTAGGTGTAACATGGGAGGCCCATTGTGATTCAGCTTCCTTCGAATAGGGGTTTAAACATTGACCAACAGGTGTTGGGAAGTCAATTCAAGAGCTGATTTGATACAAATCGTGAGGGATCGCAGCCGACCTTACCAACAGCCCGTTCCTCTCAGAGATGGAGTCTTCCAAGGGTTGGAGGTTTCCAAGGAGGTAAAGTCTTCCAAAGAGGTGAAATCTTTAAGTGGAGGAGTTGAGTCTTCAACAATGTTGGAACTTCCAAGAGAGTGGAAGTGGATTGTTAGTTGAAGACATTAAGCATTGAGGAGAGAGAGTAAGTGGATTTTCTTTAAGAAGAGAGAAATTCAAATCTTGTTGAATAAACATTGAGGAGAGAGGGTTACTAGGTTCTCTTTAAGGAGAGAGAAATTCAAATCTTGTCCAACAAGGTACGAGGAGAGAGAAAACTACTAAGTTGTGATGAACCTTATAAAAGAGAGAAGTGTCTTCCAAAGTGAGGCTAGTGTTGATTCAAGTGGTGATCCAAGTGTTGAGCCAAGATGTGAGGATCCAAGTGAGAATCCAAAATGTACAATGTTGGTGCAACATGTGTACAAGACTAAGAATGGAGCCAAGGTGAAGGTATGTAGAGTGAATGGGAGATGAGCTAAGGATATACATGGGGATTTGGGTTTGAGTATCAAATCGCAAGGGTTGTACTATTTTCTCTTTTCTTGATTCCTGCTGGAAATTGGTCATACTCTGTGGATGTAGGCGGTTTTGCCAAACAACGTAAATCTCTTACTTCTTTGTGTGTGTGCTTGTTTTCTTTTGTATTTGGTTGATCTTGCACATACCCTTTTTGTGCGTTTCTCACATCCCATAGAGAAAATTGAAAGAATTTGTTTTTCCAACCCCAACAAGTCTTTGGAATTGATCTCTGCCTTTTCAACAATCATCTGTGCAAATAGTATGAATACATGCCTATGCAACAAGTGAACAGGTTTACTGCCTCAATTATATCTTCTTGGAATAGGTTATCAAATAGTCCATCACTGCCTGCAACAATTAGGTCTCCTTCTTCAACTTTAACTTTGAACTCCATTTTCATTCAAATTAACCAAAAAAGACCAACCAAATATATATATATATTCATTCAATTGTGTAAAATAATACTTTTTTTATGAGAAAAAGAAAAAGAAGGGTAAATTACACATACACCCCTTATACTTTGCCTTAAATACAAATCGATTCAAGGTTTCAAAAAATGAACGAGTACACCCCCTGTAGTTTCAAAACCATTCTAAACTAACTGACCATTAGTTCTCCTATGTTAACTGACGACGTGGCATTGAGAGTGGATATGAAAATATGATTTTTTTTTTGTTTACAATATTTAAGGGTTTGTCATGGGGATTTTTATGTTATTATCTAGTTCACCTACATTTAATCCCAATTTTTTATTTTTTTTTCTGTTAAAATTTAATATTTATTTCAAAATTTTCTTTTTGTATGATTGTATATTATGTGTTTTCATCTTATTTTGCATTCATCATTTTATATTGGTTTTTACATCCTTTTGATCCTAAATCAATAAGATTGTTAGGTTTCTACACGTTAAA
This sequence comes from Telopea speciosissima, assembly GCF_018873765.1. NCBI lineage: Eukaryota > Viridiplantae > Streptophyta > Magnoliopsida > Proteales > Proteaceae > Telopea > Telopea speciosissima. The sequence goes on from NW_025317382.1 coordinate 57,994, forward strand.
TATAATTCTCATATTTTTACTTTTTTAATATTTCCTTTTTACATTATTTGCATTATTTTATGCATATTTGCATTCTAGGGAAATAGGGTACTTTGGTGCCTAAATTTTTAAAATTTTTTGTTTCCTTAGAAATGTTATATGTTTTTTTAAACATTAACATGTAAGAGAATATGTTAGTTTACCATTCTATAATTTCTCTTAGTTTTGTTTTCCATATTATGAATTCGATCCACATCCAAATCTACTTAGAGTTATCCGTATTCAGCCAGAGAATATCTGGATCCGATCACATTTAATTCGTAACCAAGCTGAATCCAATCCGTTTACAAGTCTAATTCCAAATTGGATTACTTCTGTACGATTTGCTGAGTACGAGAATGATTTTCATACAAGAACCTGATTTGATCTAATCTCAAAAAGAAACGCTGATTCTTCCGGGAAGAGTAGTGTGACTGATCGAAGTGAGAACAACAAATTAAAGAAAGAATAAAGAATAGAAAAGGAAAATGATACACAGCAGGTGCACGATAATAATACAGAAACATCTTTTATTATGACACATCGACCTCAGAGTTCAGATCTGCCTCTAGGGTGTGGATCCCATGTCCCATGGAGGGATCAGATCAATCCCCTTCCATCCCATGTGGGTAGCTGATTCGGATTCTCAACCAAATTGACACACTAATATTACGCGGGAAAATTATCGCCCCCAGTACTTGGGGCGGTCCAGTGCACATCGTGCGGCTGGGCACAGCCCATGTGTGCACAGTGGGCCCCACCATACACATATGGGCGGTGCCCAGTCGCACGATGCGCACAGGACCCCCCAATACTGGGGCGATAAAGATCCACAGAAAACCCATTTGAAGCTTCCTAGAAAGACACGCATCCGGATTCTCAACCAAATTGACACACTAATATTACGCGATTTTGCTTTGGAGAAAACCCATTTGAAGCTTCCTAGAAAGACACGCACCACAGTTACCACACGCTTACATAAGACAAGTAACAGCTCAAGAGATGAGATCTATCTTTCAAGGGCCCAGTATTTATTAGGGAATTTATATTCATAAAATGGATATTAGAAAACTATTCCAACATGATGGACACTAAACCCTAAATCCTAAAAGTCATAAATTAGAGGAAAGAGAAACACTTACGTTATCATCAGCCAGTGGAAGATCCTTGAGCATTGGTGTTTGAGAATGTTGGAGTGAGACATCCAACGGCTGGGCTGCTGGGCGTGCGTTGGGATGCACGTTGGGCCCATGTAGGCACACATCTGGACACGCGCCCAGCAGCCCAATTGTTGGATGCCTCACTGGACACTCACTAGGTGGATTGCTTGCTCGTAGGAGAGAAGCTCAATCCTATTTTGTGAGGGTCTCAATGTCAGTCTTAGACCAGAATCGATTGATTACAATTCACCAATTGGATCTATTAATTAAACCATTAGGATCATGTATATTTTGGAATCCGAATTAAAGCAAACCAAATAACTAGTTAGAAATGATTAGGAAACAATGTTAGCAGGGCCAAAGCCTAGCAAGTTTGCCTGCTCACCCAAGCATGGGAAGAAAGCCGGAGTTTACTAGCATGGCATTTCCATTTTCTTTGCTAGCTTCTTCACCTTCAGATAACAAAAAAGTGTTTGTCAAAGGAGTTTAGGTCATAATTGAAAAACCAGATCTTCTAACTTGATTTGTCTTGCAAAAAAACCTGATGATTCGACCTTGTCAAACTCGTTCAAGACAAGTCACATTTTTTTTTATGTATATTTTGTATACAATAAATATGTTAAAATAAACGTACTACTCAAAAAAAAAATTTTGATAAAAACATACTCCTCAAAAATACTCTTTCTATTGTCCTCCCCCCCCCCCCAAAAAAAAAAAAAAAAAAAACTCTTTTGGATTTAATTAACATCTTGAAGGAATTAAGGACCATTTAGCCAAGTTTAGATCCCCTAATATCGAGCTACCCGGCAAGACCGTGCTGCCCAGATATGGTGAGGCGCGCAATGATCGTCTTATCCCCACTTGGACAAGGAATTCGGGCAGGGATAAGGGCAGTTATTGCACGCCTCGCCATGTCTAGGTAGCACGGTCCTACCGGGTAGAGGATCCAAGTTGCATTTGGCCTGGACTGACGTGGGATGTTGTGAAAATGCTGTCCTCACCAAACTTCGTCACATTGGCTTTGCAGTCATGGAAGGTCTGGAGAAGCTTCCTCTGGGTAAGTTTCAGTCAATAGAAAGTCTATGCAAAGCAGCAATTAAAAATTCTTACGACAACACAAGAATTTACCAGTTGGGAAGGTTCTCGAAAACGATTTTGTTACTCAACTTAAGAATATATGTATCTTCGTAATTAAGAATCACTTCACTAGTGATATGTATATATATATATCTTCGTAAGAACTTCTCTGCAACTCTGAACCTTCAATTGAATCAAAATCCCAACTTTTTAGGGTAGGGTTTAGGGGGTTTTCGTCTTGGGAATTGAACATGGCTTTGCAATTTGTTGGAGGAATTGTTTTGGGTCCATTAGCACAGGAATTACTGAATTTGATTAAGGATACCACTGTTAAAGTCTTCCATTTCAGAAAATATCTTAAGAAGCTCCAATCCACACTCGAAAGCCTCATTCCTCTGATCGAAGAAGTAGATCGTTTAAATGAAGAGATCAAAGATCGACCAAGAGGGCTTATTCAGAAAATGAAAGCAGAATTGGAGAAAGGGAAAGATCTTATGAGTAAGTGTTCTAATGTCTCAATATGGAACTGCTTCAGCAAGCGGTCGTATTCGAAGAAAATCCTCAAATTAGAACAGGATTTGCTTGAGATCTTTCAGATGCCAGTTCCTGCGGATACCTGGGTCATCGCTCAAACGATCCTGGCTGAGGGGAGAGCAAGAGAATCGAAAATGATGAGTTTGGCGGGCTCGGGATCGGAGTTTTCATGTGCTGCTCCTGTTCCTGAAATTACTTTTGGATTGGATTTGCCTCTGATGGAATTGAAGAAAATGTTGTTGTTTAGAGAAGATGTGAGAGTTCTTGGGGTGTGTGCCCCTGGTGGTTCTGGGAAGACTACGTTAGCTGCCAAGCTTTGCCGAGATCAAGATGTGAAAGGTATGAAATTCTTAAGCTGCTCAAAGCACTTACTACTTGTTTCCTTTCCTCCTCAAACCCTTCTCTTGTTTAGCTGATCGTTTCGTATTTGTATCTGTTCCATTTCCCCAAGTTCCTCTAATAGAGGAGAGTGGATCCCACACAGGTAGTGTGTTCGGACAGGGGTAGGATGGTCATTTTAAATCCTCTGTTAGAGTAACTTGGGGAAATGGACCTGCCCAAGAAATAAAGCAGATATTCGGAAAAATTATCTCCTCCAGCTCCTTGCCATGTCCAGTTCTCCAGTCCCTCTAATAAGGAAGGGAGGGCGGATCCCACCCGGGCAGAGTGTTCAGGCAGGGGTAGGGTGGTCATTGCACCCCCTTGTTAGTGGGACTGGAGAAATGGGCGGGGCAAACTGCAGTGAAAAACATTAATGAAACGAATGTAAACAGAGTGGGAGTTCAAGTTTTGCCGAAGGGGCCTGGAGGGCTTTCTAGCCCATGGGCTGGGCTAAGGTTGGAATTTTCAGGTCGGAGTTGGGTTGGGCTGGGCATGGGCTGAGAAATTGGTTTGAGTGCAACCCGGCCCTGCTATATATTTATATTTGTGTATGTAGAACTATGTATTATATTTATATGTATGTATGTATATATGTAGATGTATGCAATATAAGGGCTACAGATTAAGGCTGCGTTTGGTAACGGTCTGAACAAAGAACGTCCGTTCTTGACTAGAAACGTTCTTTTACGTTCTTGGTATAGAACGGCATTCTGAGACCGAAAATGACCGTTTGGTAACATTCTCAAGAACGCTGTTCCGAACGAAAATGGTGTTTGGTAAAATCTATTCTTCCTTATTTGATATTAATTACAATAATGCCATTCTTAGTCAATTATACCAAAAAAAATACTTGTAAAAACCTTTCTCTTACCAACCTTAGCATAAAATTAAAATATCTCATTAACATAACCTAAGTAAGTATAAAAATATTTCAAATTTGAAAGATGCCATTAAAATTGGGTTCTTGTGTGGATTAGTGTCATAATTGACTATGCTATGAACAGTTGAATAAAAGGGCCTTGGTGGATTCGAACCACCATCCCCTTGGAACATGCTCATGTGCCAAGTGCTCTACCAATTTGAGCTAAAGACCCATCAAATAGAGAACCAAAGAGAAATATAACAAAAAAATTAAGTAGCATGAATCTCTACATGAGGAATGCAACGGGCAAAGGTCTAAAACAGAAATACATCATTCCTCCTCCCTTGGCTCGCAACTCAGAACAGATCTTCTTCATCATATCCCTCACTGCTGATACACACCAATGCATCATTCATTCTCTCTCTCTGATTCACACTTAACAGGGGAGGGATTGATATTTGATACTTCTCAGAGGCCTTTATTAAGTAGCAATGAAATTTTAAAACATGAATACATGAAAACAACAGAGTATAGTATGGTTGTTCTTTATTTATATTCTCTTTCAAATAGAAGTGCTTGAGGAACCCTCTATGGCCCTGCTTTTTACCTTTTGGCCTCGCAAGTCACACCCAACCAATCTTTTATACAAAGATAGAACAACAAGTCTGCTAAGCTTTCATGGCTAGAGACCAATGGGCATAATAGGTACACAAATGCTTGATGTCAGCTAAGCTTTCATGTCCCAGAAAAACAAGTCTCATAGTCAAAGCTTATAAACAGAGACTGAGGAAAGATCTCTCTCCTTTAAAATCTTCAGAACTTTTATTAGAATAGTACAATTCAAAGGAATAAATTTCACTTTTTTATACCCTATATTTTGCATGATACAATGTGGTTTTTAAAACACATTAATAGCTACAATCAATATTACTGCCTTGTTCACTGTTTTCAATTCAAAATTTCAATAAACCTCAATGAAACCCCCAATCAACCTCAGTGTTCCTGATCATCATCTATGTTTGTTTTTTAACTTCTTTGCTTTTTCTTGGTATCTCTTGGTTAGAATCTAGCCTCTGCCTTTTGATTGATTTATTAACATAGCCCAAGCATTGGGTGGTCATATGAACATCCATAGGAGAGATAGAGCAAAGACCAAACATATTGAACAAATGTATACCTAAAACAGAGACAATCGTAAAAATCAAATATGCTTGGGCAAACCCTAATGTCCATACTCTTTCAGAAAATGCAAAATAACATTAAAACTTTATAGTAGCAGATATCACAGTGACTTTTTCACTTGAGAACCTTGCAGATGAGCATAACTTCCGCTTCAAATTAAATAAAATCTAATTTGCAGTAGAAAGGGGGGGTTGCAGTAGAAAGTGAGAAATCAGACTGTGAAAGAGAAACACGATCACCACAGCTATAATATTTACCTCTGAAAGGAGAATGTCGATGAGCCTGAGACTTCCGATGCGAATGATGATCTTCTTTTTTTTTCGACTCAGTAGCAGTCCTATGCAACTCATGGCGTCCCTTACGGAAACTGGACTCCTTCTTTGATCCCCTAAAAAACCATCTAGAGATTGATGCAACCCATATGAAGAACCCTTGCGAGCAAATTTCCCTCCAAAACTAGATTCCCCATCAGGCTTCATCACCCAGGATCAAGAGAAAGATGAAATAGAAGAGGAAACAAACAAATCAAAGAAACAGAAGAACTGGGACAAGAGAAAGAGAGAGAGAGAGAGAGAGAGTTGCAGAGATTGCGATAAAGAGTTGTAGAGACTGCAGAGAGAGAGAGACAGAGAGAGAGAGAGGGACAGAGACAGCGAGACAGAGAGAGAGACAGAGACAGAGAGAGTGAGGGAGAGAGCGAGACAGAGAGAGCTAGACAGAGAGTGAGAGAGAGAGAGAGAGAGAGAGCAAGACAGAGAGAGTGAGAGGTAGAGAGACAGAGAGAGAAGGAGAGAGAGAGAGATGAGATCGACCTGGTTTACCTTCTTTGCCTGCTACTTCTCTTCCCTTCTCTTCCCTTCTCTTCCCCAGATCTATCGCAAGCTTTTGCCTTCTAACCCAAAATCACGGGTTTTGACGATTGATCGCGACAACTTTTCGTTCTTGTTCTTTACAGACCGTCTCCAAGACGGTCTGCAAAGAACGTTCTTTTGGTGCTCAAGACCTCCGGTTCGTTCTAAAAGAACGAAAAACGAACCGCAAAACCAAACACTTTTTCATGTTTTTTGTTCTTTTTGAACAAAAGAACTGTTCAGAACGCTGTTCTGAACGTTACCAAACGCACTCTAAGTAACTTAATTTACATTAATAGACATCATTGATTTAATATACTAAACATGGGAAATGATGGACATGTACTATGCACCCTCACACACTCTCTCCTCCCTGACACTCTCTCCCTTCTCAGATATGTGTATAAGAACCGTGTGATGCCCCCTTCCCATGCTCACATTGGCTTACCGTGGGAGATTTCATCCTAGACCGGTAGCACGCCCATCTCCTACCATTTAACAAATACATATTTAGGTTTAATTTTTTCTATTTTTTGTGTGAAAAATAACATGAAAATGACAAGAAAGGGCCAAGCTTGGCCACCTCAAGTATCATGATTTACATTTAATATACATCATTAATTTAATATATTAAACATAAGGAATGATAGACATATGCCAGTATCTCATATTCTCTCCTTTACACTCACACTCCTCTTCAACATGTGAGCAACCCTTGTATAAGAATGGTGCAGCGCCCCATCTCGCGATCCCTGCCTATTAAATCAGGTTGATATTTTTTCTATTTTTCTGTCTAAAAAATAACATGAAAATGACAAGAAAGGGCTAAGCTTGGCCCACCTTGAGCCGGATTGGACTAGGCTCGGGTTGAGTTATCCTAGCCTAAACTTGGGCTGGGCCGGGCCGGGCTGGGCTTGGGCTGAGCCTTGGGAAACCCCGAGCTGGGTTTGGTTTTCAGAAAACCTGGCCCGATTGCATCCCTACAAGGTTCATTTCTCTAGAGTTTGTCAAAGCGGGAAAGGGAAGAGATTGGGATGGAAAAATTCTTTAAAAATGAATGAATTAGACTGGACCGGGTGAACTAGGCTAGAGCAGAACCAGCAACTATGAAGTTTTAGACTTTAGAGTACCCATAACTCGTGCTTGTGGTTATGGTTACTTCTTGTTGGTTGTTAGTATTGGTCGTGCTTCTTATGGCTGGTTACATGTGATGTATTCTTTGTGAAAGAATTCTGTTTTCTATAGCATTATGGCCGACTCTAAAGGTTAGTCGGTGAACTTATAGATTTTACTGTTGCCCGACTTGATATACCTTTTGTTGTTAGTGGGATTAGTTAGTTTATGGAGACACCTATGTAGGCCCATTGGGAAGCAGCATGCCGTATACTGAGATATCCTAAGGGTGCTCCAAGGAAAGGTCTTATTCTTCGCCGTAATGGTTATACCGTTATTGTTAATTAGTCTAATGTTGATTGGGTTGGTGCTGATAGTGATCGGAGATCTATTATAGGCTACTGTACCTTTGTCGAGGTTAATCTTGTTACTTGGAGGAGTAAAAAGCAAACTACAATAGTCTGGTCTAGTGCTGAAGCTGAGTATAGAGCTATGATTCACACTACAACTGAGTTAATGTGGATTAAATCCTTTGTTCAGGAGTTTGGTTTCCTGATCAGCACACTTATGGACATGTTCTGTGATAACCAAAGAAGCTATATCCAATCTCTTATGAGAGGACTAAACATATTGAAGTAGACTATAATTTTATTTGGGATGCAGTAATGATGAAATTGATTTCCACACCATTTGTCAGTTCTAGTGATCATCAACTTGGGGACTTGTTTATCAAGGCCTTATTTCGAAATGAATTTCTCCCAAGTTGTTCCAATCTGGCATGGGTGATATCTATGCTCCAGGCCTCCAACTTGAAGGGTAGTGTTAAAGTTGTGTCGGTTCTATTTTAATATAATTATAATGTTCTTTCTTATTTCTATCCTTAAGTGTAAAGTACACTTAAGTCGTAGTCTTTAGTTGTGGACCTAGTCCTTGATTGTAATTATTTGCTTGTATATCAATATAAATAAACACCTCACCCACGGTTTGAGGAATTCTGCTTCTCACGCAAACTGTGGGCAGTGTTCTCTCCATTCCCTAATCTTCTCTTCTTCTTCTCTTTGACTTCTATCTTCTCTTCTTCTTCTTCTTCTTCTTCTTCTTCTTCTTCTTCTTTGACTTCTATCTTCTCCTCTTTTTCTTCTTCTTCTTCTTCTCTTTGACTTCTATCTTCTCTTCTTCTTCTCTTCTATCTTCCTTATGTCCAGCTACTGATTCAAGTTCTATTACTGCTACTGGTCCAACAATCAAAAAATGGCTATATTTCTGGCTGTTATGAATTGCTATATAATTAGGGGGTCTTATTGCTCTTCTCAAGTGATCCAAGAGAGCATAGTTGTCACGGTGCGACCCTAGGCATTGGAGGAGGGGGAAAACAAGGCAAAATCATCAAGGCGCCCTTCCAACAAAGGGTGCCTGGATGCCTAGGCGATGCTTTGACAACTATGTGAGAGAGTAATTTACTATGCATTAACTGAGTTTAATCATATCTTGGGCTTATAGATAGAGTGAACCTAATTAGAACTTCATTTGAATAGCCACCGTACAAAGAGGGTTTGTATGTTCTTCATTTGTTTATCAGGCTATAGAGAGAGATTGTAATTGAGTTTAAAACTCAAACTCTTATTGAGAGTTTGGTTGTAGGGGATAGAATTCTGCACAACGTGAGAGGTGTGATTGCCTCCTAGAAGGAAATTGTAAGAGTTTTGTAAGGTTTGTTGTCAGCAGGAAGACAATCTTCAGTGGAAATTTAAAGACAAGGGTGTCTTTGGTGGTGGATGTAAGCACCGGGTTTGGTTAAATCACCTAAATATCTTTTAGTCTTCCCCATTGGCCTTTTTAGTCACAAGTCTTTCACCACTCGAATTCAGTTTCATTGTTTATATCTTTTCTAATTCAGTCCCCCTATTGGGTTGCCACATTTGGTCCACAAAAATTGCATCTAATTGGCAGGTTTTTATGGTTCTGCTGCAAACAATTCGAATAGGCCAGTTTTAATTTTCATTTTCATTCTTAATGAAAACTGGATTTTACCAGAAATGGTTTGGTCTCCTGTTTGGTTTATAAAAGTGTGTAACATCTAATTCATTTCTTTATAAATTGCTGAAACTTGCACAAACTTTTGTAAGTTTTCTTTTGTCAATGTATGAAATTTTGTGATTCCCTTGCTATCCGAAAGTATTGAAATCCCTTGCACTTGGTCTTCATTCAATACTTCTAGTTTCTAATGCACCTTCTTGTCATCCAAATGAACCTCTCACCACATCTTTAAATCTCTGACATGTGTCAGACCTCTAGCAAGTGAAATGATTTACAATTTCAATAACCATTCTGTTATAACTTATTCAAATAATAGAAGCTCTGCTTATAATTATAACATAAGCCTAACTTGTATTGCATTATATGTTAATACTAATCTAAACTTTCCATATTCCATGAACCAATCTGGTCCTCAATTGTTTATAGATTTTGACTTGAATAACCAATTTTTCCCGAGAAGTTATCACACCTCTCCAAGCTTTTTTAATGGTTTCATTCATGTTAAAACCATGAGATTTAAGTTCGTTTTTTATGAGCCAAGCTAAATTTCACCAATTAGCATTGGAGGTATTTTCTTCTTCCTTCTCTGTTTTCCTCATGAATCCTTGTCAAGTAATTACACAAACTTTTACAGCATTTTAGGTGAATCATGTGATTAGTAACTTAATAAAGTTCAATTGCAATATTCATGTCACAATTACGTAGAAGCTTTAATGTGCATTTAACTCATTCACTGAAAGCAACCCACCAGCCTTATAAAATATTTTTAAGTATTCTATCGTATGGGTTCATCCCTTTACACAAGAATGAAATATCTCTCATTCTTCTGATTGGGAGCGCATCTATTTGACTCTGAAGCTCAACTACAGGGAGCATGATTCTGTGTTCAAATTCCTTTAAGTGTATTTGGAAACCTCACTATCTTTGTCAAATTGTGTACTTTGTCTCATAAATCTCATATGTTTTTGTTACTCACGGTGTATGGGCTTTTGATTATATGCTATATGCTCTTCCTTTTGCATACAAAAATTGTCTCTCTGCTAATGGCAACTTTCTAATGGATGGCTGGACAGATACTTTTAAGAACATATTCTTTCTTAATGTTTCAAGCTCACCTAACTTGAAGGAGATAGTGAAGAGATTGTTTCAACAGATGAAGAATCAAGGACCAACATTTCTAGATGATGATGATGCAGTCAGGCAGCTGCGAATCCTTCTAGAGAGAGAACCAAATACCACATTATTGGTTCTAGATGATGTTTGGGATGACTTGGTAGTTCAAAAGTTTGACGTCGTGGTAAAAGGATACAAGATCCTGGTTACGTCAAGAACTCAATTTTCATCATTTAATTGTACATATCCTTTGAGAGTGCTGAGTGAACCAGATGCCATGGCACTCTTTCGCCTCTCGGCATTCCCTCAAAATGGGAATGGGAATTGGAATTATAAAGAGCCTGACAGACATCTTTTAGATAAGGTACTTTGTTTATACGTATCTACACATATCATGCATGCATTCCTTCATGTGGATGAGGTTAATAAGTAGACATGCCATAGGGGGATGGTTATAATGTTATATGATATGATTCTTCTCTTCTTCGTCCAAACTATAATTGTACTATCACTCATTTTACTGGAAATTGTTTAACTGCAGATAGTGAGTAGTTGCAAGGGACACCCACTGGCTCTTAAGGTGATTGGCCGCTCATTACATCAGAAGCCTGCCAAATTTTGGCAAAACACTGAGAGGATGTTGTCAAGTTGTTCCATTATTGAGTCCCACAGTGATTTGCTGGATTGTCTTGGATCCAGCCTAGATTTCTTGAACAAGAATGTTCAAGAATGTTTTATGGACTTGGGTGCCTTTCCCGAAGACCAAAGTATCCCTGCTTCATCTCTCATAGATATGTGGGCTGAGCTCTATGGAATAGATGAAGTTGCTGCTTATCTCAACCTCCATGAACTTTCCACTCGCACTCTTGTTAATATGTTTGAAATCACAAGGTATGCTTCTCTCTCTCTCTCTCACAGATCGTCAGTTTCTTTCTTTTTCCCCCCTCTATGGGCCTATGGCACTTCCTATATCAGGTTTATATAAAAATTTATAGTATCAATATCATTAACTCATAGTTATCACAAGGAATTGAGCATGACAGTCAAACACATCAAAAAGTGTCAAAGAAATTGAACATGAATGATATAAAGGGTAAACTTGTATGGTTACAAAATCTGTTACACACCCTTTAAAAATAGGCTAACTTAGCAATCATGGATGCCAGAACTTGAATACATTCTTGGAAAAAAAATTAGGTATTTCATGTTTTACTTGGGAGGACTATTGTTCTCATTTTTATGATGTTAAAGCTTGTTTTTTTGTATAATAGAATATTCTGAACTTCAATTGCTATTAAATTTTATCTGATTTTCTTTATGCTCTCTCTCTCTCTCTCACACACACACACACACACAATTGATTTTACCCCACTGGTTTTTTATTATTCAATCTATTGTGCACTGCACAGGTTTCTCGCTAGTGAGTTCCCAAAAATAACCTTGGCATTGAAATTATAACTTATCAAATGCTATTAGAAAAGGATACTACTCCCAATGCACTTGCTGATCTGAAAACAGCTTCTGAATTTTGTACCAGCCCAGACTTTATTTTTGCTAAGCTGTGTATTCTATTCTGAATCTCAACAAAAGAACAATTATGTGAACCATTTTATTCTCAATGTTTCGCAACTACATTCTTGCGCTTTGTGTCCAATTCTGAAATCTCCTTCTAAGCAGAAGAATTTTCCTTGTAAATCAGGGGAGAAGCAGGGGAGATTGATGGTAACATGAATAAGCTATTTGTTACCCAGCATGATCTTCTCAGAGATTTAGCTATCTACCGAAGCCGGCGGCAGGGTACAAGATTAATCATGGAAAGAAGAGAAGACAGCCTTCCCAAGAGTTGGAGTGAACAAGAGTACAAAGCACGCCTCGTCTCTATCCACACAGGTTTCTTCACCTGCATTCTTGTACACCCAAAAGCTGCTTTACTTTATTTTCTTTCTTTGATATGATTTCTGGCTAACTGTTTGCAGGTGAAAATTTCTTGTCTAACTGGTGCAACATGCATCTTCCTGAAGCTGAGGTTTTAATCCTGGATTTCATTGCGACCAAGTATACTTTACCACCATTCATGGACAAAATGGAGAAGCTGAAGGTTCTAATTATCGTAAATCATGGGCATCATTATACCCAATTGAATTGTTTGACAACACCTGGCTATTTCTCCCATTTAAAGAGAGTGAGGTTGGAAAAGGTTATGGTCCCTTCCCTCAGTGAAATTGCAATGCCATTGAAAAACTTGCAGAAGATATCATTTTTCATGTGTGAGGTTGCCCAAGCCTTGAGTAGCTGCACCTTCAATTTCCCCTTTATGTTGCCAAATCTTGTTGAGATTAACATTGACTATTGCAATGATCTTGTGGAATTGCCTCAAGGAATCTGTGATCTTACCCACCTAACGATCCTTAGCATTACCAATTGTCATAAATTATCTGCACTACCAGAGAGAATTGGATGTATCAGAGACTTAGAGGTGCTAAGGCTGAATGCATGTACAGAATTGTCTAAGTTACCCGACTCACTAAGAAAACTCCCGAAGGTAAGGATTCTTGATATATCTGACTGCATGGACATGGAGCTGCCAGAATGGATTCGTGAGTTACGCAGTCTAAAAAAGCTCAACATGAAAGGATGTTCAGAACCGAGACAATTTCCGGGTTCAGCCATGAACCTAGTGCATCTAGGGAATGTGATCTGTGACGAAGGTACTAAAGACATCAACTTACATTGGCTTGGCTGTACAAAATCTTTGAGAATCTCTCAAACTGTCTAGGCTGAAGAACATTACAGTTCCCAAAGACATCAACTTACATTGGTTTGGCAATTAGAAGAGCCAAAACCTACACATGAGCTGACTTATTTATAATTTTTTTGGGGGTATAGGCTAATGTATAACTTTTTTTGCCATAGAACTGTGCAAATTATAATTTTATCTTATTTATGATGAAGATGTTACTCTTTATATGCTCTAAGAATTCAACTGGGATGACAATCAATAGCAGGTCTAGTGCAGGTACAAACACTTGGGGTCTTGCAATGTTTTGTTGTTTGAGCATCCAATGTCAGACGTTAAGATTTTTGTTATACAAGGCAAAGACTGTAAGACTAATCTGTAACACGGTAATAGAAAAATACCTGTTAGTAGCACCGAGACACAAACCAGAGAGGAGAACTCCGAACAGCACAAATAGAAACAATCACGAACAGGGTGAGTTGAGTCGTACCGACAAATACTCTCCTTAAGGTTTTAGATGCCCCCACTTCTACAACGGGGTTGACCTTGCACCTAACCCTTGAAGATGAAACAACTCCTAAACGTATAGGTTGCAGAACCTGATACGAGTACTGAGGATACCAAACGGCTATACTAGCCCTCTATTAATTAAAAAAAAAATACAGTAAAAGACAGGTCTCTAGAACGGACTGTTGCAGAGACAATTCGTTTATGTTGTGTGTATAAAATGACAGACAAGACTTGGTATTTATAGTGCTGGAGTACCCTTTCATGAAGGGATATATCCATACGAATACAGGTGAGACAGTACATATTTCCTTCACGTACAGGGAAGAGTGTATCTATTCGTATACGTGTACAAATAGGCATGTACGGTTCAACAATATAGATGACCCATGGGTGAACCAAACCGAGTTTTAAAATGAAAATTAAAACTCAAAAGTGCAAAACTTCTACTATCTAAAAATAAGGTGTTGCCCACACCCACACCCCGACTGTTTGCAAGAAATAATAACCGCAAGCGTACGGATCAATCGTAACTACGGGTCGAACTCAAGGAGATGTACGCCACTCTATCTTACTCACTTTAAAGCAATGCAAAGTGAACCAAATTAATTACAGTGTAGAATTAAACTAATGATAATTAAATTAACATATCCTAATTCACAAGCATCTAGCGAAATTACGTATCTAACGAATTGAATTGGCGTCCTAACACATATCCATCTAACCTATCAATACTAACGTGGATTGAAAGGAATAAATCGTAGTCACACACCACAACCACATAAAAAAAAACAAAAGAAAGAGATTAGAGAGGGAGATTGAGACTAAGAGATTGGAGATGTAAAACCCGAAGGTGCTTGAATCGGATTGAAATTGCTTGCTTCTCACACTTGAAAGAACGCTACCAAATCTGAAATTAAAACAAAATAATTAAATTAAATCCCTATTATAATACATAATGATAATAGTAACTAAAAAATAAAATCCTAAAAGCATGATTGAATTAGAGAGGTGGATGATGGGAAATAAAATAAAAAATAGAGAATGAGAGTCCTACTATAATGGATAGAATAGAGGTGGTGAGAGTGTGATTAAAATAAAAACAATGGAGGAATTAGAAGGTTAAGAAGAAGAAGAAACTAAAAATAAAATTTACAGATTAAGAAGAAGAAGAAAAAACTAAAAATTAAGAACTAATACTCCCTTTTACCAAAGTTGTAAGTGCATGAATTAATTAGGCATTGCATGAATGTAGTTGAAGGAGCTTGAACACTTGAATAATCCTTTCATGGCTTCCTCTTCTAAGTCTCTAATTCTTCTCACAAGGATTAGAAACCTAGACTAGAAAGCTTTAAAACTAAACTAGAATTAAAGGATTACAACCATATTGAAGACATAAATTGAAATTAAAGCATGAATTAAACCTATTACAACCATGGAATAAAACTCATAAATCAAACTAAGAACTTAGAAAGCCAAAAATTAGAAGGAGAAGAAGAGATTTCTATTAATCAATGAACAAGTTACAAGGCTAAACCCATGGGGTATTTATAGGGGAAGGAGGGAGAAGGAAGAAGAGGGGGAGGGGCTCCACGGTTTTGGGAGCTCGTCTCCTTCTAAAACCGTGGAGGGGAGAGAGAGAGAGGATCCAAAAATAAGAGAAGATTCTCTTCTCCTTCCTCCTTTACGTAGCTTGAATCCCAAGAAAAAAAAGAAAAAATAGAAAGAGGGAGAAATAAGAACCTTAGCTACATAAACCTTCTATTTTTCCAAAAGTGGACTTTCTAATTCTATACTTGTGCTTCCTTTTCTTTGTAGATATCTTCTCCAAGCAATGAGATCAAGGCATCTTTGACTTTTCAACCTTCCATGGATGAGAGAATATTTTTCAAAAGAAATCTATCCATAGTACAATTCCAAAAGTGCCCTTGGAAAGTTGGAGGAGAGAGAGAATAAGGGTGATGACTAGGATTCCACTCAATCAATTAATCAAATACCCAAGTTGTCCTCTAAAAATCGTGGAGCCATGGTGCTCAAAAATCGTGGACAGTGTTGTCCCTAAAAAAATCGTGGAGGGTGTAGACAGTGTGGGTCCCCCCATAGGGGTAGCAGCTCTTCTCTCTCTTCAAGATTGAAAAATTGTTGAAATGGTCCTGTACTTGCAGTAGATCTCCACCATTGATTAGAAATACTTTCTTTAATGTCAAAAGTACCATTGGGAAGTGGCAGAATGGCTATGGCCTTGCAGTACAGCTCATTTCTGACCCATTATCCTTTCTTAGACTGAAAAGAATAATCAACTGCATGGAGGCCTAAACGAATGCGTAACTGAGTTCTGTCACATCCATCTTGCTCAAAATTTAGTTCTGAACACATTCATGCAAAAACATTGGGCAGCTTTACGTGTAAATTTGGACATGCAGCTCCCGATAGTCCAGAATAGCAATAAATAGCCCAAAAACCTGAAAAGCACAAGAAAACACTGAGTAACTCTATCCAATGTGGTAAAATGCATGCTTTATGCCCTTAGATTTTACACATAAATGTGCTCATCACCGACCCCGACCCTGACCTTGGCCACAGCCCTGCTCGGCTCGGCGTGCGTGCGTAATTCAAAAGCACCCCAAGGACCCCCCACACACTAGAGAGAAAGGTGACTACCTCTCCAAAAGGCTCACACCTTAAAGAACCAACCATATATATATACTCCTCAAGTTACTCTCCCACAACCAATGTGGGACTATTCTTGAGCTCAATATTGCTTCTTGCACACAAGAGTGCACAACAAATTCAAACTAAAAAATGGAGGGAAGGTAAAAAGGAGGGAATGAACAAAAGACACTTTTTTGAAACTTTGACTCACATTGACTCTAAAAGTGTTTTTTTTTTAAATAATACATTGACTCAAAAAGTGCTTTTTGAAATAATAATACAACAATTCTTGATAGAAGTTAGTGAGTGAAAAGTCTAAGAAGTGGAAATTATTTGAGTTTAGTTTTGGGGTTGTCTTATATTCTACAAGGCCCTTGTAATTAGTATAGGGCTTATTTATATATGGTTTACTGGGTTGATTTTCGATCCATTACATATACAAGGGTAAATTTATAATTGTACAAGAGTAAGGGTTTTTAAGGTGTCTGTTTATTTTCTATGTGGGGAAAACCTAGGAGGGAATCACATACTGAGGTGGAGACAAGTGTAAAACTTTTATGATTAATAAAAATTACTCTAATTATCTTGGGTGGATGTAGGCATTATGTCGAACCATGATAAATTCTTTGTGTTTGCCTGTGATGTGTTTTCTTCTTTTTGCTTTTTTGTGCATTCGTCTCAATAGTGGTATTAGAGCAAGATTCAACAGAACTTTGTAGGTGGTGCATTGTGATGAGCATATTTATATGTGAATTTATTGTCTTTATTTATTGTATTTTAATTATTAGAACAGTGCTACTCGAGGTATTTTTCTGTGTTTTCAGGTATTAGATTTATCTTGGCCGAAGTTGGAGAATTCGAGCTTAAAAAGATAAAAGACACAAATTCAGGGCCAAGATCAAGAGAGCTAGACCTTTGTGGGCCAGAACCAGTCCCATCTTGAACCAAGTTTTGAAGACCAAAGTGCAGCCTATATTTCCATCGATTTTTCAGAAAGGGTATTTTTGACCAAGGTCTATTTGTTGGTGACATTTAAAATTCCAAAATTTTGGAGTGAAGCCCAAGTCAAAGCTAGCAACCGAATCATAGGAATAAATCTTGGAGTGAGTCTCTCTCTCTTCTCTCTCTCTCTCTCTCTCTCTCTTGCTTTCATATTATCTCTCCCTTTTCCCAAATCCCTTTCCTAAAATCTCTCCTCCCTCCCACGTTTTCTCTCTCTCCCATCTCTCTTGCTTTAAAAATAAAATAAAAAAATAACAATAAAGGAAGCAAAAGAAAACATGGAGGGGGGGGGGAGATATTTCCTTTTTTTAGATTTTTTCTTCCTTCTTTCTTTCTCTCCAAATTTCTTTTCCTTTTTTTTCCTCATGCCACCTCACCTCCTCCCTCCAACGATTTTGGCTCCTCCCTCTTCTATAAAAAGGGTCAACCCTCTCGTTCTTCTCTCATTCTTTCTTCTCCCTCTTAAAAAAGGGATTCATTCTTCTTAGTCTTTTTAGCTTTCTTTCTTTTATTTTTTCTCTATTTTTATAGTTTCTTTGTTTAAGCTTAGAATTTCAATGTAATTTGTCTTTTTCATTCTTAGAATTTCATTGTAATTTTGTCTTTTTCATTCCCCATCCCCGTCTTCCATTGATGTACTTCAAGTTATTGATTCAAGTTTAAGCTTGGAATTTTTTCTTCAATAATTCAAGACCTTTTGATTTTATTTTTTATAATTTAGTTTGAATGTTCTCTTCATCAACTCCCTCTCCTTCCATCGATTTTTCCATGGCCAACTAAGCCCTCAACTCTTGGGGTAGGATGAAACCATGAGGAAAGGATGAGTTGATAATTTGCATGCTTGTGTATTAATGGACATGTTCATTGTTTGGGCTTACAATTGTTGACTGCCACATTGTGCATGTCATCCTATTGGATTATATGCAATATTGCCGCCGTAGCCATTGTGACACCATTCATGTTCATGATTTTAAGATCTAATTGTGTATTAAATACGTACTCCTCATAGGATATGTTAGCCCTTTTCGCCGCATCTCCTATAGGCCTATACTATGATATATGCAATGCTTTAATGTGTTGATCATTGACTTACCCTAACCTTGTGGTGGATTTCATCCCCAAGTGCTCATCTCAATTTCATTCTACCCATCTCATTCTCTTACTTTTTGTGTTAATTTTGTTTACCCTAACTTAGTTTCTTAATTTGTTAGTTGATCTCCGTATTTTTCTTAGTTTAAGTTTAGAGATATAAAATTGTTTGTTGAGTACACTTTACCTATATTGAGAGTAAAGATTTAAGCAACCCGACCTCCCTGAGTTCGACCCGTATCTACAACTGATACTGTGCGCTTGCGGTTATTTTTTTTATCAAACACATTGAAATCTAAGGAATGGGACAACGTCCAAGGACTCTATAGGTAGAAAAGAAGACACTGTTGAGGACCACAAATGTAAACGAGCCACCACAGTGCACCTCTCAGTAGTGTTTAAGAGTCATCGCCTAGATTCAAGGGATCTAGGGGTTCACAACTTCACATGGTATGTTAATTTATTTAACTAAAAAAGTCTTTGTTCTGGTTGATTTCAATTGGTACCGGTCCAACCATAAGATTGGGTAAGTATCAAGTTACGGTCCAATAAAGATGTTAGGTACACTAGTATACTCCTTTAAAAATCGACTTTCTGCACTTAGGAATTTTAGTTAGAAAATAAAATATTCTAAGCCTAAGCACACACACAACAATACATTAAATATGAAAAGTAATTCAAACTTACCAATAAGGAAAATCATACTTATAAATCTATATCATGCTATAAGGAAGGTTTACATTTTTTTTATTGATAAAATCAAATTTATAAACCAAGAAAAAGAGGGGGGGGGGGGGGGATGAATATACAAACAGGAAGGCAACAAATTAGTCCCCAATAGGACAGACCCTGTTGGGAACTCAATACCAAATGAAAATTAACCGACAATAGAGCATTCACCTCCCATTTATCAAGAAGTCATAATTGCGAGATAATATTTTTAACCCATAATGTAAGGAAATAAAAAACGATTCATCACATCTGATCTAATATCCCCAACTATGGTGGATCTGGAACTAATATTGTTGCGAAAAATTAGGAATTTCTTCTCCATCCACAAGTAAGAAATAGTTGCACAAAAAGCTACCTTCCCAATGCTACCAACATGGTCACCTCTAAACTCCTTTGCAACTCACTCGACTTCCAACATAACATCAGACCTCAGATTCCAAGCAGAACACAATTGGCTAATATTGCTCTAGACCTTTCTAGAGAAATTGCACTCAAAGGATAGGTGATTTCTACATTCTGATCTAGACTAGCATAAATAATAGGATGGCAACAAATGCACATTCTTCTTCTGAATCTGGTCAAAGGTAGGAAACACATCAACTAAGCATCTCCAAGAAGCATAGAATTGAGCCCGAACAGGGCCTGGGTTGGATTTTTCAACCCTGAGGGTAGGTTAGGGTTGTAATTTTTAGGCCCTGGGTCAAGGTCGGGCTGCCTAAGGTTGAGGCCTCGAGCTAAGCCCAACCCGGTCCAGCCCTATGGTAGGTTATGCTTTACAATTTATTGTTTACATTTTATAATTTTTGTTTAGTATCTAATTATTTGTTGGTTACAAAAAAACAAATTATCTATTGAACGAAAATATTTACAATTTTAAGATTGGGCTAAGTTTTTTAACCCAAAGAAAAGTCTAATACTCAATTGAATATGAAACAGTCCAATACCCAATCACATGTGTCTCATTTATTTAATGCATAGGATGATGTAAATGGAAAAAATCAAGGACAATTAGGGCCAACCCGGCCTGATCAGGGTCAATCAAGTCTGGGCTGGTTGGGCTAAGCCCGGCAGGGTTGCACCTGGGCTAAGATATCTCAGCCGGACCTAGGGCCAGGTTGGGCTTGGGTTGAGCTAAGAGGACTCAGAGTTGGGTTAGAGTTTTAAAAAACCCGGCCTTGTTTCACCCCTATTGGGTATACTCAAATGAAACCACACAGATGCTGCCCAATTAACCTTAGTACTTGGAATCCTGATTAACTCCCAAGCTAATCTTGAAGTAAAAAGACCCGAGCTATTTACTTTCCAAACTATTTGATCCGATTCAAAACCATTAAGTCTTTTAATGTTGTTGAGTTATCTCCATACTTCCTACAGTGTCTCTTGATCTAAATGGTACCAGGTCCCAACCCCTAATCAACCATAATCAATTGCACAATAGATAGTTTATCGGAAGCTACATCATAATGTATCTGATCACCTAATTTGTTGATGAAAACTCTCTCTGGATGCCACAGATCAAGCTATGACCTTGTACCTTCACCATTACTGATGTTGTGTTGGATCATATGCTCAACTTTTATCCCAAGCCACCCTCCTGTTTTGGTTTGCAAATAGTATCCCAAGTATCCAAATTGATGTATACTACAAGGAAGGTTAGTATACAAATAAGGAAACTAATTTGAATAAGAAAAGAAAAGTAATTCCACTTAAGAAATAAAATATAATTAATAAGGAAAGTCTATATACTTACCTTATTCCACCTGCACTACGTAGGGAAAATTGGTACACAATAGTATACCTACTAAAAATGCAAGATGCTAAATAAGGCAAAAACCCTAATTAGGCTATTTATGGAATGCAATCTAACCTAATATGAAAAGACATGCATAGCTTAGGTCTTGTATCCAGTGTGACCTCGAATAGAGCTGATTGGAAGGTAAGAATCCATATAACTGACTCCATTTAGTTGGAATAAGGCTGAATTGTTGTTGTTGTTGTTTTAATCTAACCTAATATGAATGAAGCAAATATAGAAATGCATGAAACTACCTATTTTATGTCTAACTATAGTATCATAAAAAAATATAAAATTTTATGAATTTATGAAAATTAAATTAAGGTAAAATGGCCAAAAGACTAAAATATCCTTAGATATGATATATATGAAATCAACTTAAAAAATACGGAAAATTATAATAAATTTTACCTAAACATTATTTATTAAAATAATTACAGGGAATATTTTATAAATTTTATAAATTTTGAAATTTGGTAAATTAATCAAATGACCAAAATACCATATTATGTAATAGGATACAAGATGCAATGAAAAATATAATATGAATAAAAAAAATTATAAGAAAATTACACATACTCCTATTATACCATGAAATGTCAAAAAAAAACTTTGATTTGTGAAAAATGAAATTAGGGATGGAATGGCCAAATGACTAGAATCCCCCTGTTATGCAAGAAATACTATATTGAAATAATAAATAAGGAAATTTATGAAACACCCCCTGAAAATGGGTCGAAACTCAGATCACCCCCTCTACACTAACGGTGCTAGTCTGCGGTTAGTTATTGGTGTAAAAAGACTATTTTACCCTTGTACTAAATCATTAGAATTAAATTTACAATACTGCCATTTCCATCATCTTCAACCTAAGATACCCTACCCCTTCCCTGCAACTCCGCTGGCAGCACCGCCGCCGCCGCACTGCCGCTGCTTCTCTTTACTTAGGGTTTCAATAACCCCACGACTTAGGGTTTTAATCGGCTAACCTCATACTTTTTCTTCTTCTTCTGGTGTTCTAATTTTTTTTTTCTTTCAACACAGATCTCCTCTTCTTCCTCTCTGCGTTTCTTCTTCTTCTAGGGCTAAAAGACAGGAAAGGTAAAGGGTAGGAGAGTCACTGTTCATCTCCACCCCAAGTCGCTTGGTTAGATTTTTTAAGGAATTTGGGTGACAGAGAGAGCAGAGGAGGGAAAGAGACAAATAAGCACTCACCCAATGACCCACCTCTTCCTTGTACGAGCGCCCTGTCCACTGCATCTTCTCCGACGTCACTAAGAACCTGGGAGGAGCCCTAACTTTGGTCTGCAAGTGCAAGCACAGTGGCCTCCTTCGCTGCATCGCCACAATCATCAAGCCCTTCAACCTATGTCGTCCCTGGAATTTTGGCAGAACCCGTTTGATTTTGGAGTTCATTTCTTCGTTCTTTTTTATTGAACAAATCAAACACCAACATGCACTTGTGCTTGGAAAGATGAACAATAAAGCCTGATTTTTCTACTTTCGTTTTTGTTCTTCAAGATTCCATATTATGAGTAATTTGGAATGCGTTTTGTTGGTTCGATTGTTTTTTCACTTTTGGATTCTTTGACTAGCGATTAAATTCATGGCTCTTGTTCCTATTGCAAACTCTGTATGCATCTCATCATTATGGTTTCCACCAATTTTGAAAATGGTTTTGTGGGTTATTTTTACATTTATCAGAGAAACTAGTGGTAATTAGGTTTCAGTTTCAGATGGGTTTGAGGGATTTCGTTTCTGCTTCGCCACAGATTTACAATGCACATGGGATGCACAGGGACGGGATAGAGCTGGGCTTGTTGCGGTGGTGTACAGCGGTGAGATGTTTGGTGGTGGGTGATTGAGGTGGATGGTGGCGGGACTGTGGTGATGTGCAGTAGCTAGGGTGAGGGGTTGGATGGCAGATAAAAAAAAGCTCTTATGTTGCTGCTGCGAAGAGGGTGATTGGTGGCAGCCATGGCGGTGGAAGAGGATCGACCGCTGCAGTGGTGGCGATGATGGTGGTGCTGGCGGAAGAAGAAGAAGAAAAGCAAATAGGAAGAAGAGGAAATTCATTGTCTTTCTTCAGTCCAGCGAACTTCAGTTTTGGAGTTGCAGCTCATTTCGGAAGAGAATGAAGAACGAAGAAGAAAACATTAGAATTTGGGGGGGTTTTCTCTGCAAGGGTAATATTGTAACTTTATGTTGCACAAGGGTAGTTTAGGGTTTTAAAAATTATTTAAGTGGCTGACTTCATCGTTTAACGGTGGACCACTAACGGTAGGGTGGAATCTGAGTATTGGGCTCTATTCTAGGGGGTGATTTGAGTATTTTCAAATTTCAGGGGGTGATCTAAGTTTTGATCCATTTTAAGGGGGTGTTTCATAAATGTCCCTAATAAATATAAGGAAGTTGCGTAAAAATATTAAAAAAATACATTGAATATATTATTGTCATAGAACAACAGAAAAATACAACAACAAACGCAGCCTTATCCCAACTTAATGGGGTCGGTTACATGGATCCAAACAATACAAAGTAAGGAAAATAGAGTTCTAACCAAAAAAGGGAAAGAAAAGCTGGGAAAAGAGAGATGGGGAAAGAGAAGAGAGATGAAAAAGGACAAGGATAAATGAAAGATGAGAAATAAATAGAAAAATGAATGATGAAAGATGAAAGATAGTAAGAGAAAAGAGGCATACTACTTTGTATTAGAATTTGATTATACTACGTCAGGAGAATCTCAGCTAAATGGGGTCTGCGACATGGATCCTTGCCCTCCAATAGGCTATGTCTGAGGTCATACTTGGAACAAGCCCTAGCCTATGCATGTCCTTCCTCACCACTTCTCCTATAGTCATTTTAGGTCTGCCCCTAGCTCTTTTAGCTCCTTCAATCGGAATCATATCACTCCTCCTTACTGGGGCATCCCTAGGCCTCCATTAAATATGATCAAACCACCTTAAACGATTCTCTCATAGTTTGTCATTAATCGGGGAAACTCACAAGTCCGATATAATAAGTTCATTCCGTACTTTATCCTTCTTATTTTTTCACAAATCCATCTTAACATCCTCATCTCTGCTACACAAAGTTTATCAATTTGACACTGCTTAACCTCTGCTTCAAACATCATGGCCGTTCACATAACAATCCTATAGAAATTTTCTTTAAGCTTTAAAGGAATAGGTTGGCCACACAACACTCCGGACGCACCTCTCCACTTCATCCATCCCACTTTAATTCTCTGTGAAACTTCTTCCTCTATGTCATCTTCTTTATTTATGATAGACCCCAAAAATCTAAAATAGTCACTTTGCGGCATCTCCCTTTTCTCAATCAAATCATATCAGTATCCATCATAGTGTGACTAAAATTACACATCATATACTCCATCTTCGTTCTACTACTCTTAAGGCCTCTTGTTTCCAAGGTTGATCTCCATAGCTCTAACTTAGATTCGATCCCTTCTTTTGTCTCATCCATCAGAACTATATCATCAACAAAAAGCATACACCATGAGACTACTTCTTGAATGCTCTTGGTTAGTTCGTCCATGATAAGCGCAAATAGATAAGGGCTTAAGATGGATCCCTGATGTAACCCAATCATAACTGGGAATTTCTTTCCCTGACCTCCGACAGATCTTACACTAGTCACCACACCCTCATACATATCTTTAAAAACCAGCACATATTTACTCGAAACTCCTCTCTTCACCAGAGTAAGCTGGATTAACTCTCTAGGGACTCAGTCATAGGCTTTTTCCAGGTCAATGAAGACCATATGGAGATCCTTCTTGCTATCTCTCTACCTTTCCATGAGCCACCTCAATAAGTAGATAGCTTCTATTATGGATCCACCTAGCATAAAGCCAAACTGATTAACTAAAATATGAGTATCTCTTCTCAAACATGCTTCAATAACCTTCTCCCAAAGTTTCATAGTGTGACTCTTTAGCTTTATACTTCTATAGTTATTACAGCTCTGGATATCACCTTTATTTTTGTAAATTGGAACTAAAATGCTTCTCCTCCATTCATCTGACATCCTTCTTGTGTTCATAATCCTGTTAAATAGCTTGGTTAGCCAATAACCCCAAAACCTCCTAGGGTTTTCCACATTTCTATTGGAATCTTATCTGGGCCTGGAGTCATGCCAGCTTTCATCTTTCTTAATGCTTCTTTAACTTTTGAAAGAATATATTATAATTTTTCAAATACGAAAATGGAGTAGTATGGCCAAAGTTCAAAATACTCCTAAATGTATGTAACTATAGCTAGTAAACATAAAATCATAGAAAAATATAAAAAAAAAACAAAAAATCTAAAAATCACCACAATTGTTATAAATATGTAGGAAACATTAATATATGTGTTGACAATCATAAATCATAGAAAAAAAATAGATTTAACCCTCCAAACATTAGAAATCTGAAAATCACTTACAAAATGTGTACAGAAACCAAGGCAAAAGAAACAAAAAATATGAAAATATATAAATTAACGAAGAGATTGATGAGTCATAGATTTCCCAACCAATCAAAGGTCGCCACGAGGACGTCCTAAGACCGAATCCCAGGACCGAGCTAAGCCTTCCAAGGCCGGGACGAACCGTTCACCCAGAGAAAGAGACTGCACTTTATTTCTGGCTTGGCCGAGCACCGAGGCCGAACACTTAGCCCGCTGAGGACCGAGCCGAGCACCCGGTGCGCGGAGCTACACCAAGTGCGGAGCAAGGAAGTAATCTCCTCAACATGGCCAAGTTCCATGGCCGAGGCTCAGGCCTGACGAGCCCTGAGCCGAGCCCATACAGGTCGGCCCAAGATCGTGCGCCATGACTCGGCCAAGCTCCCACATGACCGGGGGAAACTCCCATGCCACTTATGCCGAGGCTAAGACCGAGCACGGAGACCGCGGCTGCCCAGCACCGAGCACTGAGGTCATAACCACCCAAGGCCAAGCACCGAGGCCACGGCTGTCCGAGGCCGATCCCTCTCCAGAAACCTCCATAACGGCGCTCCAGAGATCACAGTGCCACATCAGCGTGTCCCGACAATCATGGGATACGAATCAGGTCGCAATCCCGCATGGGATCAAATCACTCTCCCATAAGGACTCTTACCTTATTGAGAGACCGACCCCGAAAATAACTCTCCACTCCGCCCCGTGCGGAACAACCCTACCAAAAGAGGACTCTTACCATACAAGGACTCCTCCAACTGCCTCACCACATTCTATAAATACTCAGGTATGGAGCTCAAACGCTCACCTCACTTTGGACTAAGTTGTTACGCTGTTGCACTGGAGACCTGACTTGAGCGTCGAAGAATCTTTGGCCAGAGCCGCACCGGCTCTCTTGCACTCACTCGATTTTTGTAGGCTCATCCGTGGGCCAATCGAGCGACAGAGGTTTTCACACGCAACAAATTTAGCGTCGTCTGTGGGAACGACGTCAACAAGTCATCGTTGTTTCTACCAATCGAGAAAGTGAAGACAGTGGTTGTGCAGATAAGATCAGGGCAACATGGTTCTGCCTCCCACGGAGAAGAGCCGTAGCCGAAAAGGCAGGCGAGACGTTCGTCGCCCCCTGAGAGATAGCGACAAGGTGCAACTGGAAGACCCTCGCGAGCGGGAGGTGCGCAGCCTAGCGTGGGCGCCACGGGCAATTCGATTGCCGCAGTGGATGGTGGAAATGGCAGAACTGTGCTGGGCACGATGGCAGAAGGACGGGCGAGGGCCAATCCGAACCATCCAGGGCTGAATTTGCCGCTGCCACCACCCGTGCCTGGAAATTTGGATTCGGAAGCCCCGACGAACAACCGCCAAGTTATGGACGTCCAACTTCAACTACTGCATACCAACGAGATGCTGCGAACTCTCATGGGACAGATGGCCCAGGACGGGTTACTAGGCTAGCCACCAATCGCACCCCCCTTGGCACCGGTGCTCATTGAGGGAAACTTGCAGAAGAATGGTGGCCGACGTCAGGCCAAGCCAAGCCGAGCCGAGCCTGGTCGTCTCATCCGCCCCGTCAGAAAACTCCTCCTCAGCGTCCCAACAAGAGTGCTCAACGAGAAGAGCAGGAGCATCATCGGAGCCCGAGGGCCGGGCGAGAGATCGAATAAGCGACATCGGTAGCAAGAAAATTGATATTTTTAGGCCAACTCAGAGAGGACGGACAGCCGAGGGCATACCGAGAACAACAGGAGGTAGCCCCCTGGCGTCGAAGCCCGCCTCTCCGAGAAGAGCAGCCGAGAAGCCCTCGTGGGTCCAATTTCCAAGTGGAAAGAAGAATAAGGAGGGGTGATGCTGATCGAGCGGACCAGAATGGCCAACCTCAATGGGACGACCGAGAGAGCCGATCCTGAGCTAAGGGGCAGAATCGTTGACCTCGGCCGAATGAAGAGGACAACTTGCACTGACCTGATGAGCCGAAAGGCCGAGCCCCCGAAACTGAGCTGGAAAGCAGGCTATGAGAGTTGGCTGAGCAAGTTAAGGGACTGAAGAAACTGGTGACCCCGGGCGCCTACTCGCTTGTCTGGTGGCACCCTTATCCTCCCAAGATCATGATCGTGCCATTTTTGGCCGGGTTCAAGCCTCCCCCTTCGACCGATATGACAGAACCACGGACCCGACGGATCACATCAATTACTTCAACGCGATGATGACTATATATGGGGGAACAGAAATTGTTTTTTATCGGGCTTTCCCCTCGTCTCTCAAGGGCGCGGTGACCTCATGGTTTTCGTGGCTGCCATCGAACTCCATAACAAGCTTTGCTCGAGCCTTTGTGATGCGCTTCCAGAGTAGCATGAAGCACTGGAAGACGACGGTCAACCTCCTTAGCGTGAAGCAGCAGTCTGATGAGTTGATCCAAGCGTTCGTCTCGCATTTCAACAAAGAGTCCTTGGACATCAAGGATTTGGATGAGGCTACGGCCCATACCGCGATGAGCAATAGACTCACTGACATGGACCTCCTCAAGGACTTGGCCCAGAAGCCAACCAAAAATATGGTCGAGCTCTTGGAGAGGTGCAATGAGTTTACAAATATGGCGGAGGTGCTCTAAGCCCGGAAGGGGAATGAAGGCAGGGCCAAGAAGAAAATGCCGACGACTGATAACAGTAAAGATGAAAAGTGGCCCAAGGATGACTGTTGGGCCAAGAGAACCGACCGAGCTCAGAGCCCCGATTACACCCCACTGAATACCTCGCGTAAGGAGATTTTGATGCAAATACAGGATGGCGGGTACATCCGCCGTACTCCAACCGATGCAAGTCGGATCATCCCGAAATCTCAACAAGTATTATCAATTCCACAAGGACACCGATCACGACACCGATGATTGTTATCAGCTGAAAAGAGAAATTAAAGAGCTGATAAAGGCAGGGCACCTGAAGCAATATGTCAAAGGAAGCTCAGAAGAACGTGGGGGTCGGCGACCCGAGGATCGTGATAGGAGAAAGATTGAGCCGAGGACAGATGGCCGAAGGGCCAAGCACGACGAGCCCAAGGACCGAACCGAAAGGAAAGATGATGGATCCTGGCCGAGCAATGACAAGGGGGCCCCCATATACACCATCCTTGGGGAGCTCGAATAAGAGTCTACCCCGAAGGCCAAGGCGAATGCACGGTTCGTTGGGGTCACGGAGATGCCAAGCAAAAAGCCGAAGCCCGAGGCGACCATCTCCTTCATCGAGGTCGATCTCGAAGGTATAAGTTTGCCTTAGGATGATGCTCTGGTGGTGCAGGTGGAAATCGTGAAAAGACCCGTTCATTGGGTATTGGTCGGCACGGGGGCATCTATAGACCTCATATCGCTCGATGTCTATCGACAGTTTAGCTTTAGGGATGATGCACTAAAATCGGAAGGGACCTCTCTCCACTAGTTCTCAGGAGCCGCTGCCATAATCAAGGGCTCAATTGACCTACTGGTCACGTTCAGGCAAGGTCCATGTCAACCGACGATCCAAGTCAACTTTATAGTAGTACGATCGGAGGTAACTTTCAATGCCATACTCGGCCACCCATCATTGACTGCTCTCCAAGCCATAATCTCGTCGATGCATTTAAAGATGAAGTTCCCCACGGAGAACGGCATCGGAGAAATCCGAGGTGATCGAAAGAAAGCCTGAGAGTACTATACCGCCTTCGTCAAGCAAAATAAGGGGAATGTCCGAAGAATGGCAATGTGTGTCAAGCACCTCCCTGAAGACCGACGGGATGAGCTCACTGAAAGGCGTAGAAGAGCTGTGGAAGACATCATCCCATTCTCCCTCAGCGATGAAGATCCAACAAAGACAGTACAACTCGGATCATTACTGAGCGAAGAACAAAGGAATAAGCTCGAAACCTTCTTGAAGGCGAATGCTGACGTCTTTGCCTAGTCAACCATTGACATGCCAGGCATATCGAGGCACATAGCTGAGCACAGACTCCACGTGGATCCGAGGCAAAAGCCAATCCAATAAAAGAGAAGGAATTACGCCCTCGACCGACAAGTCACGATCCAGGAAGAAGTAGAGAAGCTCCAACGGTTAGGGTTCATCCGGGAAGAAAAGTTCCCGATTTGGTTGGCGAACGTCGTCATGGTTCCAAAGCCGAATGGAAAGTGGAGGATGTGCGCTGACTACACTGACCTCAACAAGGCGTGCCAGAAAGATGAGTTCCCGCTGCCTCGGATTAACCTCTTAATCGACGCCACTGCCGGGCACGAGATGCTGAGCTTTATGGATGCATACTCCGGCTATAATCAAATTCTAATGCACGAAGAGAACGAGTCCTACACGGCTTTCAGAACTGACCAAGAAAATTTTTACTACAAGGTCATGCTGTTCGGGTTGAAGAACGCCGGAGCAACGTACCAGCGGTTGGTGAACTACATATTCGTGAATAGATCGGTAGAAACATGGAAGTCTATGTAGACGACATGTTGGTGAAGAGCTTGAAGGCTGAGCATCATTTGGCCGACTTGAAAGAGGCCTTCGGCGTGCTGAGAAAGAACCAAATGAAGTTGAACCCCTCTAAATGCGCCTTCGACTTAACTTTGGGAAAATTCCTTGATTTTATGGTCTCTATTTAGGGCATCGAGGCCAACCCGACGAAGATCCAAGCCATTCAAGAGATGAGCCCTCCAAGGATGATATGAGAAGTACAAAGGCTGAACGAAAGAGTTACGGCGCTAGCACGGTTCATGTCAAAATCGGGCGACAAGTGTCTCCCATTCTTTAGAACTTTGAAGAACATTTGAAGCCCGAAGGATTTCAAATGGACCGATGAGTGCCAACAAGCTTTTAAAGACCTGAAGAAGTATTTGGAGAATCCACCTCTACTCTCCCGACCTGATCCTAAAGAAGAACTATAAATTTACCTCGCCACGACCCCGGTCGCAGTCAGCGTGGTACTGGTCAAGGAGGAAGGCCGT
Source organism: Telopea speciosissima (assembly GCF_018873765.1). Classification (NCBI taxonomy): domain Eukaryota; kingdom Viridiplantae; phylum Streptophyta; class Magnoliopsida; order Proteales; family Proteaceae; genus Telopea; species Telopea speciosissima. Next base: position 88,262 of record NW_025317382.1, read on the forward strand.
GCACAAAACCCCATATACTACATTAGCCATGTTCTCGTCGATGCCGAGACTAGATACTCCAAGTTTGAGAAGGTACCATTTGCCCTCGTCACGGTCGCAAGGAAGTTGAGGCCATATTTTCAAGCTCATCCAATCACGATGTTAACCGATTAACCCCTCAAGAAGATACTGCATAAGCCGGATGTGTCGGGTCAGTTGATCACGTGGGTAGTAGAGCTGAGCGAGTATGACATAAGCTACCAGCCGAGGACAACGATAAAGGGACAAACTCTGGCGGATTTTATAGTGGAATGCACTATACTCGACCCCGAGGTGCGGCATGCTGAATCAGCAGGAGAGGCTGAGGTCGAGTCCGAAACCGAACAATCATGGGTCATGAATGTTGATGGCTTGAGCAATTCCGTCAGGTGTGGAGTAGGCTTGATGTTGGTTAGCCCCGAGGGCTTTCACATACAATACACCCTGAGATTCAAGTTTCCAGCCTCCAACTACGAGGTCGAGTATGAAGCCCTTCTAGTCGGACTCCGAGTCAGCAAAGCCATAGGGGCAAACCGACTGAAAGTATGGAGCGACTCGCAACTGGTCATCAACCAAGTCAATGGCGAGTAGGAGGCAAAGGATGAAGGAATGGTAGCATACCTGAGCCAAGCCCGAGCACTGATCTCCGAGCTCGAACACGTCGAGATGATCCGAGTGTCGAGGTAGGAGAATGTCGTGGTTGACTCTTTGTCAAGGTTGGCCGAGGCCGACCTCCCAAATCTGAGCCGATCAATATACATAGAGATTCTTGAGAAGCCCTCTTTATAAGAAGAAAGTATCAAACACATTGAGGAAGACGGGCCGACCTAGATGGACCCGATCGTAAACTACTTGGAAAATGATCAGCTGCCGTGAAGTACGAAAGGTTAAGATCCGAGCCGTGAAGTACACAATGATCGATGGCATATTATACAAGAGAGCTATCTCGGCTCCTCTCCTCTGGTGCCTCAGACCAAAAGGGGTCGAGTACGCCTTGGCCGAAGTGCACGAAGGAATCTGCAGGAGATATGAAGACATGCGAGAACAGTCAGCAAACGGAGAGATTGTACTCACCAAGGACGAGCCGACCCATGATAAGTGGGGGGCTCGTGATGAGTCATAGATTTCCCAGCCAATCAGAGGTCACCACGTGGACATGCTGAGACCAAATCCTAGGATTGAGCCAAGCCGTCCAAGGCCGGGCCGAATCGTTCACTCAGAGAAAGAGATTGCACTTTATTTCTGGCCTTGCCGAGCATCGAGGCCGAACACTTAGCCCGTCGAGGACCGGGCCGAGCACCCGGTGCGCAGAGCTACACCAAGTGCAGAGCAAGGAAGTAATCTCCTCAACATGGCCAAGTTCCATGGCCGAGGCTCAGGTCTGCCGAGCCCTGAGCCGAGCCCATATAGGTCGGCCCAAGATCGGCCGCCATGACTCCGCCGAGCTCCCACATGATCGGGGGAAACTCCCATGCCACATATACCGAGGCCAAGACCAAGCACGGAGACCGCAGCCGCCCAGCGCCTAGAACTTAGGCCGAGCACTGAGGTCATGGCCGCCCGTGGTTGAGCACCGAGGCTACGGCTGTCCAAGGCTGAGCCCTCTCCAGAAACCTCCATAACGGCGCTTCGGAGATCACGGTGCCACATCAGCGTGTCCCGACAATTATGGGATACGAATCGGGTCGTAATCCCGCATGGGATTGAATCACTCTCCCATAAGGACTCTTACCTTACTGAGAGACAGACCCCGAAAATAACTCTCTACTCCGCCCTGTGCGGAAGAGCCCTACCAACAGAAGACTCTTACCATACATGGACTCCTCCAACCGCCTCACCACATTCTATAAATACTCAGGTATGGAGCTCAAACTCTCACCTCACTTTGGACTAAGCTGTTACGCTATTGTACTGGAGACCTGACTTGAACGTTAGAGAATCTTTGGCTGGAGCCACACCGGCTCTCTTGCTCTCACTCGGTTTTTGCAAGCTCATCCGTGGGCGAACCGGGCGACAGAGCTTTTCACACGCAATAGAGATAACCCTCCAAAAATCAGAACTTAACTCTATTTGTGCATAGAATTAAGTATAAAATATTAGTGATTTTGTAGTCTCACTATGGACAACAACCTCACCCTTGTAAAACTACATTGTAACGGCTAAGCATAAAAAAGTTCTATAAATTTAAGGGGCTATGGTAGAAAGAGTTATATCTTTGCTGCACAATTGACTAGAGGGTTGGGGGCGCTTGGAGCTCAAGTGGTGAACACTCAAGTCTCGTTCTCTCTCTCAAGTGTGCCAAATGTAGACGACTTGCTCATTCTCTCTTAAGTGCCTTCACAATGACCACACCATGTATCAATATCTCACCATGTCCTAGAATGGGGTAGGCCTCTTATTTATAGAATTGAGGGCCCTCCTTCTCTATATGGAAACTTAATGGTACTAATCAACTACCACCATTGGATACAAGGTGTAAGATCTAGGGCTAGGATTAACTCTCACAAGGAAGGCAACTCCTTCCTTAGGAATGTGGGATTCACAACATAGATAAGATTTGATTGCCAAAAAATAAAGAGAAAATCTCAATGGTGGTCAATGGTGGTCACACATCTCCACCATTGGATTTAGGGTTTTATATATTGTAGGTTCAAGATTAAACCACCCCCTCTTTGGAAGGTGGATAAGGGCAAAATTGCTAAGCCACAATGGGCGGAATGTTGGTAGTAATCTTCCCCACTATTAGATCTAGAGTTTAGCTTTGATTTAGTAGTGGTCTCCATGACATCTCCTATGGATGTTAATTCAATACTTTGGAAAGTGAATATACACCCAATCCAAGGGGAGAGGTGAATATTTGATGACACAAAAAGGGGAAGGGGTGGGTGATGCTAGTGATAATTCGTAGCCCTTAAATTTAGGGTTTTGGCCTTCAATGGTTGGGATTAAATCACCTATAGATGGCTATCACCTAGAAGGAAAGGGAAGGGAGTAATCTTGGCCTTGGGACATGTTAGATAGGAATCCAAGGGTCAAAAAATGGGTTTTATCTGGGCAAAAATGTTGTATGGAAGGATTAGTGGTGACTAAAACCACAAACCCTGTCACACCTATAGTAGATGCCCTTGGCCGCTCCTACGAGAGCTTGGGCTGCTCCTAATAGATCCTTGGCAGCTGCTCCTGAGGCTCCAACAGGAGCCGCCTAGCCCAATCACTCCAAAGTGGACCAGGAGTTGGTTTGGCCAAAAATGACCCTCTCCTAGGCTGAGCCAAGGTGGTTCCAATCAGTTTAGGCCGAGGTTTGTCCAGTTTGTTAAATTTGGTTAAAAAACCCTTAAAATCTTTAAAATATCTTATCTTTTGATCTGGAGGTTAAAAACTTATAAATTTGGTATTTTTGGAAATAAATCTTTGAGCTCTATCCAATGGAATAAGAATCAGTCACTATTTTGGTTGAAATCCTTTTCTGAGAAATATTTCGGGTTTTGGGTTCACCAGAAACTAATTCATATAAGATAATAATAAAAGGGTGTCAGGTCATTTAGCAAGTCAAACCCTTCCAAGGGTAATTTGGTTTTTTTAAGTGCAGTTTTCAGAAAGACACTTGAGGGAAGGAGTACCATATTTTAGGTTTAAGATCAGGGAGGCGTTTCCTCTTAAAAGTAGGCTCCACACACCATTCCAAGACAAGATTTCATCATCGTTTTGTGCATCCCCTAGCGTGACAAAATGGGATGATTATAGAATGCCCCTCTTTTATTGAGATTATGTAGTAGCAAAAGTCACAGAATTGACCCAACTTTTTGTCAGGGATGAGTTAGGTCCTTCCTGTACCATGCTCAAGGGTGCAGGAGAAAACGAAACATATATTTTCCAATCATCCTTGGCAAAAACAAGATTTTGGGGTGATACTATTGATCACCATAGTGAAAAAGTGTACATCAGGGTGATACTATTGACTTTCATGGGTGTGGCATGTGCATCAGATTGTGTTGTAAACTGTAAGGGTAAAATATGTGAGAGGTAAGAACCTATAATCCAATGCATGAAAAGTATTTTATGAATGCAAAGGAGTCCAGATAAGAAACACGAATCTTTCTCAGGAGGTTTTCAGAGTAATTTGGGGGATCCTGGTGAGTAGGTGTAAGGCTTACATGGAGAGTTTGGCGAGCTAGTGTAAGGCTTATCGAGGAAATTTCTGCGCAAATTTTGGGTTCCCTCGTGAGCATGTGTAAGGTCACTGGGGGATTTTTTGAGCAAATTGGGGGGGGGGGGATACCTGGTGAGCACATGTAAGGCTCACATGGGGAGTCTTTAAGCAACTTGGGGGACATTGGTGAGCATGTGTAAGGCTCATCGGGGGAGTTTTTGAGAAAATTGGGGGATCCATGGTGAAAACTATTGAGACATTACATATTCATGTATGTTTTTGGTGATTCCTACTTTTGTATCTTAATGTGAAAAGCCTATTATACTTTGTTTAGATAACCTCAGTACTTAAGCTTCATAGTGTGCAAGATGGTTTGTGTACAGTGGTTTTTGGATATCAAACATCAATGAATGAGGTTGGTCTTCCCATGTGTAGCAGCAATTGGCAACCTCAATGGTTATCATAAGCCCTTAAGTAAGTCCACCCATGGCATGAAATGTTCATACACTTCAATAAGACCATCATTGATAGGAAGCGACAACTTTAAAGGTCATCATGAGAACGAATGAACCCCAATCAAGTAGATATCATAAGGGTCGCAAGCATAGTTGTCAAGGCGCTAAGCAATCCAAGGTTTTCAAGGTGCTTCCTCAGCGCTTAAGCACTTAGGCAACGCCTAAGCAGTGCCTAAGCGGTATAAATCGCATTCCATCATTATTTTTATAATATACCAGTTATATACTTATATTTACTACTAAAATAGCCTAATTACATAACAAAATAAAAGTATTAACACAATTTCGAATAAAAAAAAGAAGCATCATAGCATGAGTTGAATCAATTTCAAAGAAAAAAAATAAAACAGAAAAGTAAAGAAGGCAAAGCAGCGGGAGTTGAAGCATAGGCACTCAGCAGTATGTTACAATGTTACATTGTTACCAAAAAAAAAAAAAAAAACAAAGAAGCATCACAACATGTTAGTAGAGAAGAAGAAAAAACATGAAGCATTGAAGCAATTAATCATTACAAAGAAGAAAAAAAAATTAAAACAGAAAAGTAGAGAAGAAGAAGCAGCAACATGAAGCCATGAATCATTACAAAGAAAAAAAATATAGCAGAAAAGTAGAGAAGAAGAAGCACACTGCCGCAGCATGAAGCCATTAGCCATGAATAAACCAAAAAGAGGTATAATGAGAGATGGTTATCGGAGAAGAAGAAGGAAAAAAAAAAGAAGGTCGTGAGTCTTATACTCTCAGCCACAGTGAGGAGCAGAGGTCAGAACAACAGGGGGACAAAAAAAGGCCGTGAGTCTCATACTCTCAGTCACTGTGAGAGATGATGAAGAAGAAGAAGAAGAAAAATAAACGTAAGGGTTACCATGAGGAGCAAAAGGTCGGTCAGTGGATGAGAGGAGGGACAAGTGAGGCTGCCTCGTTGTGAGCAGAGCAACAAGGGGAAAAAAACTATGAATGTCGTGAGTCTCAAGACTCTCAGTCATAGTGAGAGATGAAGAAGAAGAAGCGTAGGAAAAAAAAAACAAATACATACCGTGAGTTGAGTGAGCCGCAGGAGGAAGTCCAAAGGAGGAAGACTGGTTTCACTTTCACAGCTAGATGGAGGAGGAAGTCCAAACGAAGAAGACTGGTTTCACTTTCACAGTCGGATGGAGGAGGAAGTCCGAAAGTGTTGACCTAGTAGCTTGAAGGTCGTGGAATGGAGGAGTTGAAGTTGAAGTGAATCCTTCTCACGATTTGCTTTACTTAAAGTGTTGATCCCATGTATCTCACACACATTAAAAACATGCACAACATCAAATAGTAAAGTTTGAATGAGAATAAACCAAAAATAAAAATGTAGCTATTTAAAAAAAAAATAAAAGAAACTAAAACAAGTAGGCGGATGCCTTGGTCAATATGACGTCCTAGGCATCCAAGGCACCGCCTAATGGACGCCTTGGTGACCATGGTGCACGCCTTTAGTGATTTACATTAAGCGGCCTCACGCCAAGCCTTTACCATACCACCTGGACGCCAAGGCCCTGCCTAGGCGACACCTTGATAACTATGGTTGCAAGAAAGACACCCCCTTCGAGGATGGAGGAACCTTTCTTTTCCTCTGGGGCAAATCGCGGAACCCACAACACCATCTCCTTGGAGTACGTGGAATGGATGTGAATGGTGATGATGCTAAATATGGTTTCCATTGCTCTTAAATGATATAGACAAACAAAAGATGGGTTAAAACCTTACCTAATTGAAAATTAACAACGGGAAGGGGTTGGAGACCGCTATTGTCTCAAGAGAGAAACTTTAACTTCAGATTTAACTCACCTACACTTAGGATTTCTTGACTCTCTCTCTTTAGCTCACTCTAGCCAAGGAGAAAATCCATAAACCAATGGTTTACCAAAAGGATCCCTCAAAACCTGAGAGAGACTTGTATTTATAAATTTATGAAGGACTACGTATACACAACCCTTAGAATGTCCTAAGGTCACACAACCCCATCCAAATCATCCATGTACATCTTATGAGTTAATTTTTTTATCAATGGTGCAAAAGGGTGCCAATACGACTTAGCAAATCAAAATTCGGCAAGTAGCCATGTTTATCTGGTCAAAGGGGCCCCTTGGAGTCTATGTTTAACATTTTTCCTAGTGTTAACAACTGATTTTTCATAATGCAGTTGGAAAGTTCCTCTTTTCGGTTGAGCTTCTTCTTTGATTTATGTTGTCATGGAGTGTGGAACTGGCAATCTCCAGTCTTGGTTTAGACCTAGTATAAGACCTTCCCTAGCGGTCGATGCAATACGTCATTGCTGGAGAAATAGAGAAGTTTTTAATAGCCCGAATCTCTTACTGTGAAAATAGAAGATGTCATTTCTTAAAGATCATGCTTGAGGTCAATATTTGATTTCGACAACTGAATTGATGGAGCAAAATGAAACTTGCGATGTCAATCAACTATATTGGATTTAGTTTCAGGTGAAGGGATTCTGCTATGTTATGTCACCTGGTTTCCATCAATAACATTGTAAATTCGACATTATTTTTTTCCTTTTCCCGTCTCTCTATCTCCCATCTTTTCGTGTTATTTGTATTTACTATATAAATGATGACTTCTCTCCTATATTGTATTTGCAGAGCATCCCCAGTAATTTAATTCAGTGTTTGAAAAATAACCTATCCATTAAGAATGTAAACGGATCGCATTCGGTCGGATAGTGATATTATCATATTCGTATCTAATTATATTCAGACGGATTTGGATAACATCCGATTAGTTTTTGGATGGATTCAGATAGTTTTCAGATAGTGATTTTTGGAATACAGATTCTCTTAAATGGATATGAACACGGATCGAATACGAGTTTTCGACTACCCGTTAACATCTTTACCATTTTGTTGATGAGGGTTGGAGTTGAGAATTCAGCAACTACCCTTTTTTTCACTCTTCTTAGTCTTTGAAGAGGAAGGGGTTGGAGACCGCCATTGTCTCAAGAGAGAAGTGTTAATTTCAGATTTAACTCCCCACACTTAGGGTTTCTTGATTCTCTCTCTTTACCTCACTTTAGCCAAGGAGAAAATCCATAAACCAATAGTTTGCTAAAAGGATTCCTCAAAACATAAATTTATGAAGGACTCCACAGCCCTTAGAATGTCCTAGGGTCACACAACCCCATTCAAATCATCCAATTTACATCTCATGAGTTAATTTTTTTTATCAACGGTGCAAAAGGGTGCCAATTCCACTTGGCAAATCAAACTTCGGCAAGTAGCCATGTTTATCTCGTCTAAGGGATCCCTTGGACTCCATGTTTAACACTTTTCCTAGTGTTAGCAACTGATTTTTCATAATGTGGCTTGAAAGTTCCTCTTTTCAGTTGATCTGCTTCTTTGATTTATTTTGTCATGGAGTGTAGAACTGACAATTTTAACGTCTAACGCCTGAAATGAACGATGTGGACTTAAATGGCTTTAGGTTAAAAAGTAGAGGGTGTACGTGAAATTTTCAAGGAGTGCGTGTGGAATTGTCAGAACCTTAGGGGTGCATGAGGAATATTGAGTACATTTTAGAGAGGTATGTGTATTTAGCCCAAAACTAAAATCAGACAATTTTCGTTTTGATGCCCGATTTGGTTTTAAAAAACTGTGCATTTAACTAAGGGAGTTTTTTTATTGACACCCCTAAAGGTGTTAAATTATTTATAACTATACTTTTTCACCATTGTAGTATAACATATATTTTTTTAAGGACCACGTTTCTCTTCAGCCATAGTGAATGGGATCCATTCACCGAGGGTGGGAAAGAGCATCAGGAGGGTATTCTGTGAAGATACTAAAACCTAGGAGGGGTTTGTGAACCCTAGGATGGTGGTTTTCCATTCACCGAGTGGTGGAGAGAAACTTAGTCTTTTTGGTTTTTTATTTTTTATTTTTTTTAAATGAGGGTAATCTCTATAGTTTCATATATATAACTGAAATGATAATAACATAATGCAAAAGGTTTCATGCACGACCATGCAAGCTTGCATGGTCAAGCACTGACCTTTGGATGAGGACAAGAAGGGGTTGAAATAATCAAACCCCTTGACACATCGTAACCTACCCCCTAGTGCATGAAAACCTTTCCCATAATGTAATGATAAGTCACTTTCAAATTATTTTGAGAACTCTTTTTTATTGTGACTTAAGAGCTTTTGGAAATAAGATGAAGGCAGGTGTGTAGTTTTAAATACACCCATAGACGTGTCATTTAGACAATCCCGGGTGGGAAAGTAGAGGTGGATTCATAGGGCCTGCATAAACACTTATGTTTATCGATTTCTTTGTTTTTTTTTTGTTCCTAAAAGCAAACAACATAAGAGAAATCTATTTGTTAACACAGGTTCATTTTTTGGTTCCTGGGAATGAACCGGAACAAAAAACTTGTTAAGAAATAGAAAAAAAGAAGCTCCAATTTGAAGCTTCTCTGTCCAATCAATAAAAGGAAAAAAAGGGGGGTGGGTTGCTCTTTAATGAACACATGTTAATTTGATGGGCAAAACAATAATTTCACGTTCAAAATAAACACCATCTCCAATGCAACTTCAACCACCACCAACATCACCACCACCGCTGCCGCCGCTACCTCCACCACCTACACCACTGCCACCACCTCCTCTATCTCCTCCACCACTACTGCCACCTCCATCGCCACTACTGCCACTACTGCTACTGCCAGCACCACCGCCACCGCCACCGCCACCTCCACCTCCACCTCCACCACTGTTGTTGCCACCACCGCCACCACTGCCACCGTTGCCACCACCACCACCACCACCATCACCTCCATCTCCACCTCCACCTCCGCACCTCCTCCACACCACCACTGCCACCACCTCCACCTCCATCGCCACCGCCACCACGACCACCATCGCCATTGCCACCGCCCCCACCACTGCCTCCATTGCCACCACCTCCACCACCTCAGCTCCTCCATACCACCATCACCTCCACCGCCACCTCCACCAAATTTTTGATAATTCAATGACATTTTTGAAATTTTATAGAAGTTTTACAAACATAAATGATTGTACATAACAAAAGCGTTTTTGTTTCTTTTCTGACTCAAGTATAGAAATTATTGTGCGTTTACAAACTCGTTTTTTTGCCTAGAAATTTGTCCCAGTAACAGAAAAACAAAAAATAATTTTTGGAATAGAAACATAACCTAGAAGCAAAAGTGTTATCATGCAGACTAAGGGTGTCAATTCTAGGCCTGGCCCGCCAGGCCCGATAGAGCCCGTTCGGTTAAAACCCGGCCCGATTGCTAAACATGTCGGGCTTAAGCTCGACACGTTTAGTAATCGGGCGGTCTTGGTGTGGGGTCCTAGGCCGTCGGGCACCTGACCGGACCGACCAATTCTAGGCCCGACCTAGACCGCCCTATTACAGTCCGACCCTTTAACTTATAAACTTCCCCTTCCCTTCCCTCCAAATTTCCTTTTTTTTTTTGTTTTTCTTTGTTGGTCTTTGACATTTATTGGTTAGATACACTAAACGTAGGTGAAATGAGGCTTAGTTTTAGTTTTTAGATCTTACTTTGTTTGATGTGCTTCTATTCGGTGTTGTGCTGCTATTTTTTTATTCCCCTCTACTTACTTTGTTAGATGTGTTTCTATTCAGTGTTGTGCTGCTATTATTTTTCCCTCTATTTACTTTGTTAGATGCATTTCCATTTGGTGTTGTGCTGCTATTTTAGTTGGGATAAACTTTATTTGACTTTGAGTTGAGGTGTACAGTGACTGCACAACGGTGTGATGGTTTGAACTTAAAATTTTGGTTGCATGCCAATTAGTAAGCCCATACCGTTTAGAGTTAAACGGTTCATTAGCCTGTTTTAGACCCGGTTTAGGCCCGTTTAGCTCGAATAAAGCTGTTCCGATTAAAGACCAAACACCGATCGACTGAAATGAAACCGTACCATGCCCACCCAAGACAAACCCGAATGCTTAAACGGTCGGACACGGTGCAGCCTGTAAATTGGTGAGGCCCGGCTAGGCCCGACCGAGACAGACCGAGCCCCACCGGTTGACACTTTGCAGACCCATAATTTCCCAACCTTTAAACCTGTTAGCATCCAGGATGTCTGCGTCTCAATATGGGTCCCGCCATGCAGGCCACCCCAGCATGTTTGGCGGTCCATCAGACCATGCGATCTGTGAAGTGTGTGGCAGTTGAGAATCTGAGATAGAGACATGGGTAGTTCCGTAATTTTACTACGTTATGGAAAAGTATTGCTCACTAAAGAAGAACCAGACAGCGAAGGGACGCCAACGTCGGGGACACCTCCGAGCTTTGGTGTCTCCGCCTCACCATTGACTGTAACGAGCTTCCAGTCTCCAACAACCCTAAATCTCTCCTCCCTATTGTAACCAATAACAACAAAAAATCTGCATTTCTCTTCACAATCGACTTCTGTAGTTCTTCGCAAACTGAAACCTCCTACTTCTTCCCCTCAAAAACCCCCCTCGGATTTCTGTGGAGAGGAGTTATTGGACCCTAATTACTTCCTTGTATTAGTGTTTCAAATTCTGCTCTCGGAATATCTCTTCATGATTTGTTGAAATGGCAGGAATCTTGAATTTTCCGTCGTGTGGGCGAGGGGAAAATTCAATAACTGTTGCAGGGAGGGGGTTAGAGTTTTGTTCTACCATCAGCATCAAACAAAGGGTTAGAACGAGGGTTTCCATGCCTTTCGAGGTACAGTTGCAGATCTCCCCTAAGGCTCTAATTTTGTTCCATGATCTAGCAGTTCTAGTATATTTTTTTTTGAGATTTTTTGTGTCAATTGGCATAATTACTGATTAAAACACTCAACAATGTTCTGGTTTAATTACACGCTAAACTTCATTTTTTAGTTCGAATTGTCGTTTACTTTGGCCATTATTTTCATATGCCTTTTTATGTTTTATAAGTTGATCTTGCTCTGTAACTTCTGTGCCTATGGACTTCTATGGTTCTCAAATTTTTTTTTTTTTTCAATAACAGTAATGACTGGAATCTCTAAAAAATATCTTGCATAAAAGAGGCAAAACTTCTTTTACAGTTTTTCGGGTTGTCAAAGCATGCACAATGACAAATATGCCCCTTAGAACCTCTAAATTATCTGGCAAATTTAATTTGATTGCGATTTTGATTTACAATCTGTTTCTTTAGTTTTCCTGGAATATCTATTTGTGTTGAAAGATTATTTTGTTATTCTTTGTCATTGGTCTTCTTTATATATATATATATATATATATATATGACAATGAAGCATTGTTGGGCATATTGTTTGGTTAAAAGAATCCAGTCATATTATGGAGAATAATTTCTTCTCCATAATCGGAAATTGTATGATTGACAAAGACACTGTCACTTTTTCCTGAAAACAAGATCCAGAAAGTATATTGAAAGTTGTTTTCCAAATTTGTGTAGTGTATTATGGTAAATATGTTCTGTTTTTTTATTTCCAGACAGTTTTCTTTTTCTTTGAGACAATTTTGTTGAAACAAATGGAGCCAGATCTGCTAAAAGTGCAATTCGGTTGCTGAAATTGTATTTGGATTCAAAATTATAGTTATTTGGAATGCTTTATAGACTTCAAGCAAAATTAGTTTGCATGTTTGGTAATTTTAGTAAGGCGGTTCAGAAGCTTCCAGAGTTTAAAAAAATTGGAATCAGATCAGCTGAGACTGATCCCGATTCAGACCATTCCAGAGTGGGCGATTCATGGAGGTTTTCTAGGGTTCAGGCAGAGTCTGACTGATTCCGGCCAATCCAGAATGGAATTGGATTGGAATCGGCTGGACCTGATTCAGTTCCTGATTCTGTGTTTCAAAACCCTGGAAGATTCCTTTTATATATATGAATTCCAAAATATTATGAACCAAATATTTAATCCCTATGCTGAATTCATGATAGTATATATTGATGATGTTTTGATCTATTCCAATTCCATTGAAAAACACTGGGAACATCTTAATATATTTCTTAAAATAGTCAAACATGCAGGATTAGTTGTTTCAGCTAAAAAGATTAAGCTCTTCCAATCCCGTATAAGATTCCTTGGGCATTATATCTCGTTTGGATCTATTATACCCATTGAGCGCGCAATTCAATTCGCAGATAAATTTCCTGATGAGATCACTGATAAAACCCAACTTCAAAGATTCTTAGGAAGTCTTAATTATATATCTGAATTCTATAAGGATCTTGCTAAAGATGTTAAGCCCTTATTTAATAGGCTTAAGCAAACACCCGAGCCTTGGACACCAGTTCACACCACGGCCGTCCAAAAGATCAAACTCAAGGCAAAGGTAATTCCTTGTTTGTCTTTAGCCCAGCCAGATCTCTATAAAATAGTCGAGTCAGATGCTTCCGACATAGGATATGGAGGAATCCTTAAACAAAGGCTTTCTTCGGGAAACGAACAGCTGGTCCGATTTACCTCTGGAGCATGGAACCCGACCCAACAAAAATATTCTACTATAAAGAAAGAGATTTTATCTCTAGTTCACTGTATAACAAAATTCGAGAGTGACTTACTTAATAAACGATTCCTAGTTCGCATTGATTGTAAAGCTGCTAAAGATGTCTTGGAAAAGGATGTCAAGAATTTGGCCGCTAAACAGATATTTGCTCGATGGCAATCATTATTATCTATATTTGATTTTGAAATAGAATTCATTCATGGAGACAAAAATTCATTGCCTGATTTTCTAACTCGAGAGTTTTTGCAGGGCCAATAAGCAGATTATCCCTTCACAGGCAGGCATTTTAGCCACACCATCAGCAACCCGAAAGTTTGTGGTATCTTCTCCATCCCCCATTTCCTCTCGTGTCCCACATTCATCTTCCATTCCGAAGTCCCAATTTACTGAAACCTCTACCATTCTCCTATCTCCAATAGAAGACTACCATATCCAGCATCACCTTTCTCCTCCCACTATAGCAGAAACCTATTATATTGATCATCCTGTCTCCCAGCATGAGCTAAAAAATATTGACTATTATGAGCGTATTTTGTCTGAAACAGGTTGCGTCAATATAAGCCATACATACTCCGATGCAGCCAATATTCATAAAGCCTACTCTAAATATTCTATTCTTCAAATAAAGTCCTTCAATGATTGGGGTACCCCTATATCTACCCCTAGGCCATTTCAGGACGCTTCAGGACTATTATGTTCTTCATATTCCTTTATAGACTATATAAAAGCCTGGGATCAGGTTCTCATATATCAAAATAAATCAGGCACTCACTCCTGGTATATACAATTTCGTCTTCAATATTCTATATCGCATATACCAAACTGGTTCAAATATTGGTTCTTTATATGGGGTCCCACTAATAAGGACTTCTTCCATCCTTCTCTAATCGAATCTATGGATAAATTCAAAAAATTTAATAGTTCTCTTGATCCTCGTGATATCACGCTCCAATTCATCATTCTTTATGAGATTCCATGGATCATGAGGTGGCAATACATCATTCCGGAAGATAAAGATCACTCTTGGGATTTTCTTCCATGTTTGCATCGTCAGATCTACATCAAATGGTGGGATCGGTTTAATATTTCTAAACTTATCCCCTCTAAGATTGTGATAAAAAGAGGAATATATTCAGATACCTTCTCTTTTGGCGAAAGCACCAGCTCCACTCCCCAGCAAACTGATGACCTATCTGCTATGATTGCGACTATTAGTCAAAAGCATCCCAACTGGACGATGGAAAAAATTCGTCAAAAGATACTAGAAATTTTCTGTCCAAAAGATGACAAGATGTCCACCTCAGAGGAAACTGTGGAATTAGGTCGGGACACAAATGCTTTTCAAGATGCACAAAAGCCGGATTCTCCGCCACTCCTTTCGGGCTTTTCCTCTAAAGCTAAACCGAAATGATGTTTTATACTGCTGTCAAAGACGAAATACTGTTGACAAAGAGGAAAACAGGGTTTCGACCCGTGGAATGCCTCGTCAAAAGTATTTGTCTCTTTGCGTTGGTGGATTGCTAGTAGATATTATTTGGCTCTTTGCGTCGGTGGTTTGCTCTTTGCGTCGGTGGATTCGAAAGCCATTGAAGTCTGCGGATTTGAAGCCTTTGAAGTTCGTCCAGCCTTCTATAAATAAGGCCCTCTTCTTTTGAAACCATCGAAGAAAGTTGTAATAAGTTTTCTCGTTTTCATTTAAGTGTTATGTGCTTGCTTTAGTGTGGTGTGTAGTAGCTGTATGCAACCTTACGAGATTTCAAATATCATCTCTGAGGTTTATGCTGACCATCCGACGTTTACCTTTATAACGGATTACCTCCAACCAAGACTTCCAGATTTCTTCTGGTCCTCTTGTTATTGCCTATCTCTGTGATGTAGAATGATCACCAAATAGGGCTTATTTCTTTAGAAATAGGCCTAGGGTTGGGTTATATCCATGTTGGGCCTTTGTTCCCAAGGGTTTTTTATGTAATAGGCCACTTTAATGAGTCTAAACTAGGGGTACTTAGGTTGCATACGGGATTAGCCCAATACTTAGTTATTTTTATGTTTTTAGATTGAACCGGTTTAGATTTGGTTGCATCCAATTGGTTCAATGGGTCTAATTTAAGTGAAGTGTTCCTATTGGTTAATAGGTTCTTTTATCCTATTGGCTAATATGGAATCTTCTTTTAATTAGTTGTTTTTAAGTTAGATTCTTTTATTTTAAGTTAGTAGGGGTAGTTAGGATATTTTAGTATTTTAAATTAGTAATTTGAATTTGATTAGATCCCTTCTACGATTTAAGTGAGGAGGAGATTAGATTGTATTAGGATTTGGCTTAGGCCTTTAATTATAAATAAAGGAATCGTGGGAGGCTCCCCCAGAACAGATTTGAATTTAAAAAAAGATTGCTTGCTGCTCCTTGCTCTCCAAGAGTGTGTGCTTCCTTGTGGGCTTATCAAGGTGGAAGGGTGGGTGGAATCCTGCGACTCCTTACGCCGTGACGGCTGGGAGGATCCCTATTTCGAAGTTGGTTTCATCCTTCAACAATCCAAGCTGCTGCCGGAGGAATCCAGTGTAAGTTTGGGTTTTAATTTTCTGTTTTATCCTTTCTTTCCTTCCCCAATCGATCCCCTTTCTTTTCTTTCCTATTTCTCATAAACCCTAGACTGCTACATTCTGCCCAGATCTGAATCTTAGTTCTGTCCAGATCTGCTTACCTATCAGAAGCCATCCAAATTCTGACCATAGCCTCCCCTCAACACCATCCCTACTCGACCCAAGTTGCTGCCCCTTCCCATCACTCCAACCCTAATTTCTGTAAAAAGTTCCATTAGCCATTAAACCCTAAAATTACAGATCTCCCACTTCGGACCATCAAAACAGGCCCATATTAGGATCGAACCTCCCTCCCACAGTGCCCTAAACTCGATCCCAAGCCTAGCCCTAAACCCCCATTAAAAACCCTAGTTTTGGCTATTTTCCTTAGTTTTAGAACCCAAAACCCTAACCCTAATTTCTGCAGGAAATTAAAACTGATTCAAATTCAGATATTTTTATACCATACTGACCCTCTAAACCTGCAGATTAAAACCCTATAAACCCCATTCCCAAATTCCCATCCTAAACCCTAATTTTGCCCTAAAACAGCCCCAAATCAGCCCTAATCAGCAGGCTTGACCAAAGCTTGATTCCAATTGGCTCCTAGTAGGATTATCACCTATTCTAGGACTACATTACTCTGTTCCCGGATCAGCATTGTAATATCCATATGTAAGCTTTCTCTTCACTTCCGGTGATATGCTTTGTCTGCGTTATATTAAAGAAGATTTAGAATTGGTAAATGAAGATATTATTATGACTTTAAATTCTATTAATTTTATGCTAGCTAGAATTCCTTCGTGTCATATTCATGATATTGCCTATCTTTCTTGTCGAATTATCGATTGGCAAATCCATCTAGAAATTCTTCGTGAGGAGAGAAAATCGGTAACTGAAAGGCTTAATATGTTGCTTTTATGAATCTTCACATTGAGAAAGACATCGTTTTCCTCCAATGGTGTATATAAGAACAAAAGCAAGAAATTGCTTATTGGGATAGCCGACTTTCACATTTAAAACGACTTATTCTATCTAAAGCCCCTCGGGCCAGCCCTTCTGAAATAGCCCCTCTTCTCCGACTACATGATTTCTGGGAGATGACCCTTGATACCTCTAAAGATCAGCTCCTTGATTATACGGAACAGCTGAACTTTAGGATGTTGGGATAATATGCATCGAATTCGAAATCAAATAAGAGTTCTTAATATCATTCTCTCCAACCTTGACCAAGACTTGTCTGATACCGAGTCAAGAATAGCTCATTGGACTTATAGAATCGATTTCCTTCTACGTCATGGTTTAAACCATATTATACCATATGTGCGTGAGCAATTGTCTTCTGAAGAAACTAGAAAGGTAGAACTCGAAGCTCGAATTAGAGAACTAGAGATCCGTTTGGAAAGTCTTAGGACCAACTAAGTAGATTTTTGGGACCATTCTGGTTTATGAGGAGAAGGCTTAGGACGGCTTTGGATAACTGGATCTAGTTCGGGGTTTGGATTTTCTTGGGATCTGGAGTCTTTCCAGACCAAATTGTTCATAGAAATCTCCTAACTCACGAGTGTCACACCCCAACCCGGTTAATAAGGGCCATGTGTGACTGGATGTCTCAGACACCCAATCAATCCCAGTAGGATCGCACATGCAGTGTTCTATTCGCAATTTCACCCATAAATATCAGAATGTAAATGCAGCGGAAACAATAATAGAGCAGTAAAACATTAAATAAGGAAAGACTAGTGATAGTATTATATTGAAAAGGAGTTGTATGTACATCATTTACATTGTATTTCCAAAAAGACATTAACTCAAGAACCCAAAAAGATAGTTATATACTATCACATTTACAAAAGTGTTATAGACAAAAAGAAAAGAAGTAGCCTGATCAGCCTAGACGTTCAGGAGAACGCGCAGTCGTCGCAGGAGCACGAAGCAGCGTGCTCAACAAAGAAAGGAGTATGAACTCCGGTAGCAGGAAGAACATCCTCACTAGGAGAAGTCCCCACAGAACCAACAACAGCAACGGTAGCAGTTTCATCTGTAAAAGAAGGACATCCACGGGGGTGAGCTCTCCACTGAGCCCAGTAAGGGGGAGGGGAAGCACACATACACAATAAATCATGATGCATGTCCTAACTAGTATGCTCCTAGAACAGTTACTAAGTCTCATGAGGTATAAGTACTACTAATGGTAGATGCTAACCTCAGTCCCGGAATTCACACATCGGTCACCCGAGTGAAACCATTCTACCACGGTGAGGACCTGCCAGATCGGCATGACACCAGGCAGCGGACCCGACAAACCCCCAAAGACCAACCCTGTCTGTTTATTCCCACAGCGGAGCGGACACGCTAACATGAGACAGAAGATGGCACCCCGGCATGGCCCTTCGGCTGTACCACGGGTTGTCCAACACCTCTCCCCCTGTTGGTAAGGGGCATAGTACTGGGTAATGAATATCAACCTAACCCAGTGCAGTCTAATTATGATGATACAAGCATGGATTGAGTTATAGAGTACTAAATTCCACCATCAACAATTTCACATAAATAAAATATCAATGCAATGCAATGCAATGCAGCATGCTCATATGCAGCCTAACTCACGTGCATTCTAATGCATTAAATTAAAGCTAGAAAACTATATGCATCAGATATAGTTGTAATGGTGCATGGCATGGCAATCAGCACAACATTGAAATTAATATGATAAACATACAGAAATTAAGGTCAAGGTCCCCTTACCTGCAGTGTAGTTTAACCTAGCCAGATAACCCAGCAAGAACCCAACAAACAGTCAAAGAACAGCAAGAACAGACCTAAACAATATATCAAAATAGCTTCTATTAGGCCTTACAAGAAGTCAGGGCAATCCCCAACATAACAGGGCAGCAAGAGCATAAAAAAGGACCAGCCGAATGCAGACTCCAGAAGGGCCGGTCGACTGCCCCTGGGCCTGCAACTCCATCCGGGAGTTTGGCGGAATTTGGGGGTTTTGATCTACAGGGTCAGATCCTTGCATGCATGACCTCAATTTGATGTTTCAGCATCATATCAAGGTGGGTCGGTCTAATTGGGGTTCCAATTTCACAATTGATTTCATAATTTAGGAATTTATCAATTAAACCTAAATTAACTAACTTAGGGTTCATGAATTGCCATTTAGGAACAGCAAAATAGGTTCAGATTTGGTTTATTCCTACAATTTCAGGCTTTAATGGGACTGAGATTGATTTAAACCAGTCCAATTATGTCCAATTACATAGACCAAAGCTTGGTCTTCAAGCTTAATGGCAGAAATCCATTATAGGTGATTTAGAGATGGAGAAGAAGGAAGCAAGGAGGAAGACAGCAAGTTCTAAGGCTTACCTCAGTTGTAGAAACAGAGATAGAGTGCAGGCAGCCTTGGATTTGTGCAGGTTCAGCTCAGATTTCAGGTATAAATCCAAGCTTTCAAGTTTAGAGCTTCCTCTTCTTCCCTTCTCCTTCCTTTCTTCTTTCTTGTTTCTTGTTCTCCAGGAGAAAACGAATTTTACAGCTCTTAGATTTTAATTGTGATATGAAAATAGACTAAGAGAGGGTTCTATATAAGGTTATATGGCATTTAAGCACTAAGGGGCAATTCTGTCCTTTGGTTAAAATCTTTTCAAAAATTAATTTTAAAAGCTATTTATAATTATAAATCTGTTTCTAATAACTATTCTAACCATAACTTGATGCCGGACGACATCAGAGATTATCCGAACACGGGTAATTGTTTAGAACAACATTCTCCACTGGGAAAGTGGGTCCCACATGGGCAATTTGACTAAAATACCCCTGAATTTCTATTTGGTCGGACAAACAATATATAAATTCATTTAAATCGTACTTACAACAATTTTAATTGAGGGAGAGGCTCTGCATAGCCTTCAGGCAGCAGATTCGGCACAGGTAACTCCGGTGCAGTGTCTCACAGGGGTCCTCTGACTCCAGAAGGGCATATTGGGAAGGATCCTCGGAGTCCTCCATAAGTGTGTCGAGTATTTCTTCCTTGTCCTCGACCGATACAGCCAATAGCATTGATGCTATCACAGACTGAGAGCTGGAACCTATAATTACACAAGTTCCAAAAGTTCAAATTTATTTAGAAATTTGACTGGGTTTCACACTCTACCCTCCTTATAAAAATTTCGTCCTCGAAATTGATGTACCTGGAAGATTAAAGAGATAAGGTATCTTTCTTTCATCAAGTCTTCTCTTTCCCAAGAGGCTTCAGCAGCGGAGTGGTTGCTCCATCTGACTCAAAGGAGATGGTTCGATTCCTTAGATTGTGTTCTCTTCTATCGACAATCTCTTCTGGGACCTCTTCATAAGTTAAATCAGCAATTAGCTCAGCTGGTTGCTGAGGCAACAGATGGGATGCATCAGGGATGTATTGTCTCAACATAGAGACATGGAAGTATGGAACACATTATGTACACCAGCAAGTGAAGGGGGCAGTGCAAGCTGATAGGCCACGTATCGAGGACTCAACTTTCCTCTTTTCCTAAATCTCACAACACCTTTAACTGGAGATACTTTCAGGAATGCCTTCTCACCAACTCTGAACTGGATATGTTGCCTTCTTCTATCTGCATAAGTCTTCTGTCTAGACTGTGGAGCCTTGATCTTTTCTCTTATCAAGACAACCTGCTCACAGGTCTTCTGGATCAGTTCAGGGCCCAAAATGCGTCGCTCTCCAACTTCATCCCAGTACAATGGAGTACGACATGTCTTACCATACAGGGCCTTGAATGGAGTCATCTTAATAGATGCGTGGTAGCTGTTATTAACTTATTATAAGCAAACTCAACTAGGGATAAGTGTTTATCCCAACTGCCACTCATCTCAAGTGCACATGCCCTGAGCATGTCCTCCAAAGTCTGAATTGTCCTTCCAAAGTCTGAATTGTCCTCTCAGATTGTCCATCCGTCTCAGGATGATGTGCTGAACTATGACTCAGCTCAGAACCTTGAAGTAAATTTGGGATCTCTGTCAGATACAAGATTCACTGGTATTCCATGTAACCTGACAATATTATCTATATAATGCTTTGCTAACTGATCCATAGAATAAGTGATCTTCATAGGAATGAAATGAGCAGTTTTAGTCAATCTGTCTACAATTACCCAGATAGTGTCCATTCCCTTCCTAGTGCGAGGAAGGCCTGTGACAAAGTCCATTGTGATATTCTCCCATTTCCGTTCTGGTATAGCTAGTGGTTGCAGAAGTCCTTGTGGTTTATGTCTAACCGCCTTGACTTGTTGGCAAATAGCACACTTAGAAACAAATGTTGCTATATCATGTTTCATACGACGCCACCAGAAATACTGTTTCAATCTCGATACATCTTTGTACTTCCTGGATGTATAGAAAGTTGAGAATGATGGGCCTCTTGTAAAACCAAATCCTTCAAGTGGCTATCATCAGGTACACATAGTCTGTCCCTGAACATAAGAACTCCATCAGCTGTCATTGTGAAGTCTGTATCCTTTAATGTCCCAGTACAAATACCATTGACAATGTTTAGGAATTCTTCATCAGAAGATTGGGCTGATATGATTTGAGCTCTCAATGATGGTTGCACTGTCAGATATGAAACTAACTTATTAGTCTCCCCATAAATAAACTCCACTTCTAATGCGTGCAGATCCTTCAAAATTTCATCATTAGCCACCATTACACCTTCTGCCCAATCAGAGGACTTCCTACTGAGTGCATCAGCCACAACATTGGCTTTCCCAGGATGGTATTGAATGTCAAACTCATAATCATTGATGAGTTCCAACCATCTTCTCTGTCTCATATTCAACTCCTTCTGAGTGAAGAAATACTTCAAACTCTTATGGTCTGTGAAGATCTCAATCTTCTCACCATACAAGTAATGTCTCCACTACTTCAATGCAAAGACAACTGCTGCCAGTTCCAGGTCGTGTGTAGGGTAGTTCTTCTCATGGTCCTTTAGCTGTCTTAAACCATAGGCAATGACTTTCCCATTCTGCATCAACACACAGCCTAAACCTGTCTTAGAGGCATCAGTATACACCACCATCCCCTCAGTCCCTTCAGGAAGAACAAGAACTGGGGCTGCTGTCAATCTTTTCTTCAACTCTTGAAAACTGTTCTCACAATCTTCATTCCATTCAAACTTAACACCTTTCTTAGTAAGCTGTGTCATAGGCATAGCTATTTTGGAGAAGTTCTCTATGAACCTTCTATAGTGACCAGCTAAACCCAGGAAACTCCTGATTTCAGTTACCGTCTTGGGACTTTCCCAATTCACTACAGCTTCAACCTTTCCAGGGTCTACTTCAATCCCCCTGGCTGAAATTACATGGCCTAGAAACCCAACCTGAGGCAACCAAAACTCACATTTACTGAATTTTGCAAATGGTTGCTTCTCTCTCAGTCTTTGTAGAACAAATCTCAAGTGCTGGGCATATTCTTCTTCATTCTTAGAGTAGACCAAGATGTAATCAATGAAGACTATGACAAACTTGTCCAGGACATCGTGGAAGACTCTGTTCATTAAGGCCATAAAAGCTGTTGGGGCATTAGTAAGCCCAAAAGACATTACCAGGAACTCGTAGTGTCCATACCGAGTCCTAAAGGCTGTCTTACTGACATCGGCTTCCTTAATCCGAAGCTGATGGTACCCCGATCTGAGATCTATCTTCGAAAAGACTTGGGCACCCTGAAGCTGATCAAAGAGATCATCAATCCTTGGCAAGGGATATTTATTCTTAATTGTCAGCTTGTTCAGCTCTCTGTAATCAATACACATACGCATGGAGCCGTCTTTCTTCTTCACAAACAAGACTGGAGCACCCCAAGGTGAGATACTCGGTCTTATAAACCCTTTCTTCTATAAATCTTGAAGCTGAGCTTGCAATTCTTTCAATTCACTTGGCGCCATTCTATAAGGTGCTTTAGATACTGGCGCCGCTCCAGGTATCAAATCAGTTACAAACTCATTCTCTCTTGGTGGAGGAGGACTTGTCAAATCTTCAGGGAAAACATCAGGAAATTCCCCTACAATAAGAATCTCAGACATAGACATAACCTGTGTCTTGGTATCCATAATTGACACAAGATATCCTTGGCATCCCTTGTCAAACAACTTCTTCATTTTCAAAGCTGATATTACCATTTTTCTGGGTTTCTTCTTCTTATCTCCCAGAAAGACGAATCCCTTCTCGCCTCTAGGCAGGAATACTATCTTTCTATCTGCACATAGCACACTAGCCTTGTGTGCTACTAGCCAATTCATACCCAATATGACATCAAAGTCCGTCATATCGAGTTGTATCAGATGGGCATTCATATCCCTGCCAGCAATCCTCACAGCACATGGCTCATATAGTGTGTTCAAGTCAATTCTCGACCCAGTAGGTGTGCTAACTGCTAGACCCTCATCTAAACACTTTGGTGATACCCCAGTTCTCTTGGCAAAAGATGGTGACACAAAGGAGTGCGTCGCTCCAGTATCAAATAAGGTGTATGCAGGGGTAGAGCAGATAAGAATGGTACCTATATGCCATGATTCAATAATTATATATGCATGATACCATTCAATAAAACACATCATTATGTATAAGTTTAGAAGAATACCAGTTACCACATTCTGACTGTTTTCAGCTTCACTAGCAGTTACAGAATAAACCCGGCCTTAAGGCTTAGTGGTAGGCTGGTGAGTAGGATTCATAGATCTCCTGTGTTGACATGTTCTGGAAGTATGCCCCATTTGCCCACATGTGAAGTATTTGAAGGTGGATGCAAATGTTGGAGTCACCACATCAGTCACTTTGGTGTTGGGATTAGCATACACCGGTCCAGACACTGTCGACTCGGATTGAGTCTTCTGTGGGAAGGATGCTGCTGTAGATCCAGAAGGTTTGCTGAATTTACTGAATCCTCTATCATAATACGGGGCTGCCCGCTTGCCAGTTGACTGAGTGTTATGATAAGCATCCCTTTGCTTATCCTCTACCTTCTTCGCAGTCTGCACGATCTTTGAATATCCTTGAGGAGGTCTAGTTGCCATTATTGAAGCAATTTGTGGCCTCAACCCATCTTCAAACTTCTGCGCCTTAGCTTCATCGGTGCTCATATGAGTAGGAACAAAGAAGAACAGCTCTTTAAACTTCTGCTGGTACTCCAGCATTGACTTAGGTCCTTGTGTCAATTCAGCTAATTCAACTTCCTCCTTCACACTGGTAGGAAAGTAGTTCCCAAAGAAAACTTGCTTGAATATTTCCCATGTTAGAACTAGGTGAGCTGCTTGCAAGATTGGTTTAGTGGTTTCCCACCAGGCCTCTGCTTCATACTGGAGTCTATATCTAGCACAAGTAAGCTTCTGCTGTTCATTGCAACCAAGGAAATTAAAAGCTTTTTCCATCTCTTTCACCCACTTGACAGGCAATAGAGTATCTTTGTTGATCCCAGCAAGAGTGAGAGGCTGCATTTTGAGAAACCTTTCCATTATGCGGCCTTCAGTGTCATTCTGGTGTGCACAAGGGGGAGGGGCTGCAGGAACTGCAGGGGCTGCTTGCGGAGCCTGAATGTTCCTGATGGCTGCTTGGAACTGATCACCCATGTCGGTGATCATTTGGTGCATTTGTTGCTGCTAACCTTCCATTATAGTCCTTATAGACTAGTCATATCAGGTGAAGGAGGAGGGTTAGCCTGTGCATCCCTAGCTAGAGGATCATTATGGAGAGGATTAGATGAGGAGGCTGCCTGTGCACGCCCCTCAGCAGTACGCCTCTGATAGGTGTTAGGAGGCCGTAGATCCATAATGATCAGCTGAGAAAATAAGAAAGATAGGCATCAAACTATCAGCATAAGCATTAGTTTGATAAATGGAATGCACAGTCATATAAAGCATTAGAACAGTAAAGCATGATTCTTCATACTTAACAGAGTTCAAGGAAGGCCTTGAAGCTTATCTGCCCATCTATAGAGGATGGATTCGATGCGAGTAGTGTGAAATTGAAGGTATTCCACCCTTCGATCGATGATATAGAAGTCCCTGGTCATCAAGGATCTGCCGTTGTTCCAGAGGATTGACTGATACAAGCGATCAGTGACGAGTAGCTCGAGTGCTCGATTCAGCTTGTCGATGTTTTCGGGGTTGTAAGCGTATTCCTCGGTTGGCCTTAGCACATAACTCATCTTGAGTCGTAGTTATGTGTTAAGCCAACACTTCGGATACCTAAAAGAAATAATGCAATATTATATAATATACAATACATATGTAAATATATGCATAGCAATAGATGTATAAATAATTCGCGCATTATTCTATAAACATTTATATATAATGTTTACGTAATAAACCATACATCAGTATATAAGGTAAGATACATTATAGCATATGTACATTTATTTACACATATTGCATTATATATATATATATATATATATATATATATATATATATATATATATATATATATATATATATATATATATATATATATATATATATATATATCATTTACACATACTTGCATATATATAATATATATAGTACCTATATAATTACGAATATATTTACACCTTACATAGGCTTATAGTCCAATAAGTTCATTTTTTTTAAAATATTTTTTTAAAATTAGAACTAATCATAAATAATATGCATATTAGTTATATTAACTAATTATATTTTATTTTAAAATTTTTTTTATCATTTATTTGGGTCTGTCGGATGCAGACACAAAAAGGGCCGGATTCATGGAAATCAAGCAGGATCATCCGCTAATGGAGTCAGTAGCTTCTCAAGAAAAATAGAGGAGCCGGATTCATGAGCCGGATTCATAAGTGAACCTAGCTGAGCCGAGCCGGTCGACCGGCTTACGGTACTGGGCCACTTTAAAAGCATTCGGGTCCCACCAAAATGGGTCCCAAATTCATTTCTTTCTTTGCTAATTTCTCTCTAAGGGTTTCCTAAGGGTTTTCTAGGGTTCTAACATTCAAACTTGGGTTTGATTCTTGGATTTGAGCATCAAATCAACAAGTAAGTGTTCCCAATGTGAAATTTCTTGTTCTTGTTCTCATGCAAGTCTAAGTCTATTTTCACTATCTTTGTCTAGTTCCTTAGGTAGTTTTGGTCATTTTTACTCCTCTTTTCTATACTTTACTAATGTTTTACAATTTCTTACTTATTCTTCATTTTCTATTTTCCTTGGTTGTTCCAAATTATGAGAATTTCTTTTATGTTTTGTCCCTTCAACTAATCTAGTGCTTTTACTCTTCTTTCCTTAAATTCTTTAACAACATTCTTGCTGTTTTGCTGTTCCTTAACTTTCAAGAACATATGACATAGTTGTGTATATTCCTATTTCTTCTTTTTCTTCCTACATGTTCTAAATCAGTCCATAAACTATCTAACCCCTATTTCAGTGGTTCTAAAACTACACCAGGGTTCTTCTTAGACTATATCTGATATAATGTCACTCTATATCCTACTAAGGCCTTTACCTATATTCTCCCATAGTTAATGTTAGGAGTCAATTAGTTTAATTCACATGGGCTTGCTGTGCTATACTTTTACTAACTAATTTTACTCTTCTTATTAATAAATGCAGCACATAGAAGATGGCTGCAGCACAAGGCCGAGAGGGGAGAGGAAGAGGTAGGGGAGGCAGGGGAAGGGGTAGGGCTGTTGCTCCACCTCAGTTCAACCCAAGGTATTTCCGAAGCGTGGAGGAGGAGGAGTACTATGGTGAGTGGTTTATGGAGAGAAAAGTGGAGGAGGAGAGGAATGTAGTGCTACCTGACCTTGTGGCATTCAAGGTCCAGGAGAGGTTTGAGAGGCTAGGGTGGCTATCCATGCTAGAGCTCGAAAGGCATTGCTATCCTAGGTTGGTACGGTTGTTCCTAAGCAACCTAACCTATGGTTTTGAGGGTGAGGAGTTTGTGATCCGGTCCTATGTGAAGGAGATACCCATTACTTTCACCACAGCTGATTTGGCACAGATACTGGAGATTTCAAATGAGGGAGAGTGGAGATACTGCACTCCAGCTGTGGATGCATCTGAGTTCCTGGCTGATGAGGAACTGGAATGGCTATATTCGGTCTTCACTGATGGGAAGTTCTATAGCAGGCCGAAATCTGAGTTAGATTTACTGCCATATGCTCACGTGCTCTCTAGGATCTGTGGACATAATGTGGTCCAGAAGAGTGGCCATCGGATTGAGTTGTCCACAATGCAGATTCTAGCCACATACTGCCTCTATACTGG
Organism: Telopea speciosissima; assembly: GCF_018873765.1. Classification (NCBI taxonomy): domain Eukaryota; kingdom Viridiplantae; phylum Streptophyta; class Magnoliopsida; order Proteales; family Proteaceae; genus Telopea; species Telopea speciosissima. The sequence continues at coordinate 115,295 of NW_025317382.1, forward strand.
TTACCAAATCTGTTTGCCTTATGCTATCATGCACACTATGGTACATCTTTATGACAACCTTGGGCAGGGTAATCTGTTGTTTGGTAGGCTCTTGACCAAGATCTTTCCTAGGTTCGGAGTAAACCTAAGGAATGAGGAGGTTTCCACAGAGAGGAAGATGAGCATCAATCGTGCCACTCTGACTAAGATGAGCATAGTACTCCCTCCTTTCTCACCTGAGCTTGGACATCCTGACTGCATTGAACAGGGTCAGACTACTGATGTGGAGGAGACTACAGAGAGGGTTGTTGCAGATGCACCTAGAGATCCACCTTAGTATGCTACTCATGGTCATGTAGGGGCTTCTTCTTCTACATCAGCTGTCCCTACCGATGGTACTCCCTGGGGACAACTCCTCAGTCAGTTCGGCAGTTTGGAGAGGACAGTGAGGCAGGGCTTGGATGATATGAGTGGTCGTGTCCAGGTAGTGGAGACTGAGCTAGTCCAGTGGAGATCTTTCTTCTCCGGCCAGGGACCACTACTACCACCACGACAGCAGTAGTGATATTATGTTCCTAATCTAGTTTAGGTTAACTTGTTCTTAGTTGTTTGACTTGTAAGGACTATGTCCAACTTTCAGTGTGTTAAACTGATGTACCAGATCAGCCTTAGGCTGAAATTTTGTAAAGACACTTCAAATATATGAATATATAATTACATATCTTTTTTACTTATCTTGTATTTCACAATCAATTTCATTTTTTTTTTTTACTTGGTAGCTTTTAGTTAAGATTTTTTAGTTATCCCTAACTGAACTCACCTTCAGGTCAATGAGTTCAAGAGCTGCCATATCATGAATTTGACTGCGAATAGAGTTAGAGCATGAAGCGCTCTGATACCGCTAAAATGTCACACCCCGGCCGGGTTAATAAGGGCCATGTGTGACTGGATGTCTCAGACACCCAATCAATCCCAGTAGGATCGCACATGCAGTGTTCTATTCGCAATTTCATCCATAAATATCAGAATCTAAATGCTGCGGAAGCAATAATAGAGCAGTAAAACAGTAAATAAGGAAAGACTAGTGATAATATTATATTGAAAAGGAGTTGTATGTACATCATTTACATTGTATTTCCAAAAAGACATTAACTCAAGAACCCAAAAAGATAGTTATATACTATCACATTTACAAAAGTGTTATAGACAAAAAGAAAAGAAGTAGCCTGATCAGCTTGGACGTTCAGGAGAACGTGCAGCCGTCACAGGAGCACGAAACAGCGTGCTCAACAAAGAAAGGAGTATGAACTCCAGCAGCAGGAAGAACATCCTCACTAGGAGAAGTCCCCACAGAACCAGCAACAACAACGGTAGCAGTTTCATCTGTAAAAGAAGGACGTCCAAGGGGGTGAGCTCTCCACTGAGCCTAGTAAGGGGGAGGGGAAGCACACATACATAATAAATCATGATGCATGTCCTAACTAGTATGCTCCTAGAACAGTTACTAAGTCTCATGAGGTATAAGTACTACTAATGGTAGATGCTAACCTCAGTCCCGGAATTCACACATCGGTCACCCGAGTGAAACCATTCTACCACGGTGAGGACCCGCTAGATCGGCATGACACCAGGCAGCGGACCCGACAAACCCCCAAAGACCAACCCTGTCTGTTTATTCCCACAGCGGAGCGGACACGCTAACATGGGATAGAAGATGGCACCCCGGCATGGCCCTTCGGCTATACCACGGGTTGTCCAACACCTCTCCCCCTGTTGGTAAGGGGCGTAGTACTGGGTAATGAATATCAACTTAACCCAGTGCAGTCTAATTATGATGATACAAGCATGGATTGAGTTATAGAGTACTAAATTCCACCATCAACAATTTCACATAAATAAAATATCAATGCAATGCAGCATGCTCATATGCAGCCTAACTCACGTGCATTCTAATGCATTAAATTAAAGCTAGAAAACTATATGCATCAGATATAGTTGTAATGGTGCATGGCATGGCAATTAGCACAACATTGAAATTAATATGATAAACATACAGAAATTAAGGTCAAGGTCCCCTTACCTGCAGTGTAGTTTAACCTAGCCAGATAACCCAGCAAGAACCCAACAAACAGTCAAAGAACCGCAAGAACAGACCTAAACAACATATCAAAATAGCTTCTATTAGGCCTTACAAGAAGTCAGGGCAATCCCCAACATAACAGGGCAGCATGAGCATAAAAAAGGACCAGCCGGATGCAGACTCCAGAAGGGCCGGTCGACTGCCCCTGGGCCTGCAACTCCATCCGGGAGTTTGGCGGAATTTGGGGGTTTTGATCTACAGGGTCAGATCCTTGCATGCATGACCTCAATTTGATGTTTCAGCATCATATCAAGGTGGGTCAGTCTAATTGGGGTTCCAATTTCACAATTGATTTCATAATTTAGGAATTTATCAATTAAACCTAAATTAACTAACTTAGGGTTCATGAATTGCCATTTAGGAACAGCAAAATAGGTTCTGATTTGGTTTATTCCTATAATTTCAGGCTTTAATGGGACTGAGATTGATTTAAACCAGTCCATTTATGTCCAATTACATAGACCATAGCTTGGTCTTCAAGCTTAATGGCAGAAATTGTCACACCCCGGCCCGATTATTAAGGGCCAAGTGTAGCAGGATGTCTCTGACATCCTATCAATCCCCTAGGATCACAAGTGCAGTACCCTATTCACAATCATTGCTCATAGATACAGTAATCAGAGGCAGCGGAAACAATTTAATTAATAGAGATAACATCATTAGTAAGAGAAGTCTAAATGATATTTCATTTATATAAATGATAAGGCTTGTGATACAACTATACAGTTCTCAAAGGTAGCACAGAGTAAAAGTATACAAGAAACTATTCTATAACTATATAAAGCATTTATAAAGCATAAAAGAGTGGGGAGGTAGCCTGGATTATCAGGCCAAGATCAGGAGGTTGCGCAATCATCACGTGCGCACGAAGTATCGTGCACTTCAAACGCCAGCGCCGCAAAGCCAACATTAGAAGTAACTAAATCACCTGAAAAATAAGGATATCCACAGGGGTGAGCTTTCCACTGAGCCCAGTAAGGAGGAGGGGAAGCACACAAACACAGTAAATCATGATGCATGTCCTAACTAGTATGCTCCTAGCACAGTTCTAAGTCTCATGAGGTTTAAGTACTACGAGTAGTAGATGCTAGCCTCGAAGAGAACCCGCCAGGAAAGCATGACACAAGGCAGCTAACCCGACAAACCCCCAATGACCAACCGGAAAGCATGACACAAGGCAGCTCCAGACGTCGGTCACCCGAGCGAAACCATTCTACTACGGTAAGGACCCTCCAGATCGAGATGACACCTGGCAGCGGACCCGACAAACCCTCAATGACCAACCCTGTCTGTTTATTCCCACAGCGGAGCGGACAAGCTAATATGGGACAGAAGATGGCACCCCGGCATGTCCCTTCGGCTATACCATGGGTTGTCCAACACCTTTCCCCCTGTTGGTAAGGGGCGTAGTACTGGGTTATAAATAACAACCTAACCTAGTGCAATCTAATTATGATATTACAATCATGGATTGAGTTATAGAGTACTGATTTCCATCATCAATAATATCATATAAATAATATATCAGTACAATGCAATGCAGCATGCTCATATGTAGCCTAGTTCATCGTGCATTCTAATACAAAAAAAACAAGCTAGGAAACTATATGTCTCAGATACAGTTATAATGATGCATGACATGACAATCAGCACAACATAGAAATTAAGATGATAAACACACAGAAATTAAGGTCAAGATCCCCTTACCTGAGTTGTAGCTAGCCTAGGTGAATAAACTCCAATAGGCAGGCAAGAACAGACCAAGACAGTCCTAAATATGAGATAAGAATATTATAGATTAGTTATAGAAGGAATTCTAGGTCAGTTACCCACCAACAATCCAACAAACCGACTAGAAAACAGTAGAAACAACCCTAAACAACATACCAAACACCATGCAATAGGTTCTGGGATGGTCCAAGGTCAAGTCCAAAGGGTCTAGGTCATAAGGGCACAAAAATGGGGGAGCCGGATACAGACTTCCAGGGAGCCTGTCAACCGCCCCTAGGCCTGCAACATCATCCGGGTCAGTGTCCGAATTTGGGGGTTTTGCTTCAATTGGCCAGATCTTTGCATGCATGGCCCAAATTAGGAGTTTTAACATTAATTTAAGGTGGGTCAATCTATTTTGGGTTCCAATTTCATAATTAGTTAGTTAATTTAGGAATTTCTTCAATTAAACCTAAATTTCTTAGCTAGGGTTCATGGACTAGCTACTGGGAGCAGAAATTGGGCTTATTAGAGGTACTGCCATGGAGATTCGGGCATAACTGAACCTAGATAGCAGCAAGACAGCATTATAAATAGTAAAATCTATAAAAGTCAAGCTCAAATTAGAGCTTTAATGGCAGGTATTTACTTGGACAACACCTAGGTTATACTAGGATGAACTTAGGGTAGATTTAGAGCATTTTTAGAAGAAATTTAGAGGAAAAGAAGGTAATTACAGCAAGGGATTCACCAAGGTTTACTTGAAACTGTAATTGCAGCCTTCTAATGGAAGCTTTAAGCCCAAAATTAGGTGTAAGAGATAAGCCTCCAAGAACAGCCTCTAATCCCTCTTCTCCTCTTCCTTTTTTCCTTTTCTTTCTTCTTTCTCCAAGCTGGAACGAATTTTTCAGCTTCTCTAACTTGTAAAGTGTTTTGTAAATAGTATAAGAGAAGTTATATATATATATATATATATATATATATAGGATACTTAACCACTAAGGGGCAGAATGGTCATTTGGTTATAAATTATTTCTAAAATTGATTCTTTTGTATTTATTACCTTATTCCAGCTACAGAATGATGTCATGCGACATCAGGGATGATCCGGATACGGGTAACTGTCTGAAACCACATTCCCCACCGGGGAACTGGGTCCCACGGGGTCAATTTTACTAAAATATCCTTCTAACCCTATTTGGTCGTACAAAACGTTATATAAATATATTTTAAATTATACTTACATTGAGTTTAATTAAGGGGGAGGTCCTGTAGCCTGTCCAGCCAGCAGACCCGACACAGGTAGCTCTGGTTTTGGGTCCCATAAGGTAAAAATTACTATTCTGCCCTAATACACTAATTAATTAAAAATACAACATACATACATATAAAATGGGATTCTTACCTGGGATTCGGCCTAAGATAGAGAAAGGCTTTCGCAGGCCATCAATCCAGCATGCCAAGCTTATGTGTTGTCTTCCGCTAGACACCTCAGACTCATTTAAGGCCATGGTAGTTGGCTGATCGGAATGTCTTTACAGACGAGTAATGAGATAGGTCTGAATTTCTTAATCAAGATGGCCCTCAACTTAGAGGCTAGCATGGCCAAATATTGAACCAGAACCTGAAATCACACAGATTCCAAAAGTTCAAATTTATTCGGAAATTTGACCGGGTTTCACAGAAATCCATTATAGGTGATTTAGAGATGGAGAAGAAGGAAGCAAGGAGGAAGACAGCAAGTTCTAAGGCTTACCTCAGTTGTAGAAACAGAGATAGAGTGCAGGCAGCCTTGGATTTGTGCAGGTTCAGCTCAGATTTCAGGTATAAATCCAAGCTTTCAAGTTTAGAGCTTCCTCTTCTTCCCTTCTCCTTCCTTTCTTCTTTCTTGTTTCTTGTTCTCCAGGAGAGAACGAATTTTACAGCTCTTAGATATTAATTGTGATATGAAAATAGACTAAGAGAGGGTTCTATATAAGGTTATATGGCATTTAAGCACTAAGGGGCAATTCTGTCCTTTGGTTAAAATCTTTTCAAAAATTAATTTTAAAAGCTATTTATAATTATAAATCTGTTTCTAATAACTATTCTAACCATAACTTGATGCCGGACGACATCAGAGATTATCCGAACACGGGTAATTGTCTAGAACAACATTCTCCACTGGGAAAGTGGGTCCCACATGGGCAATTTGACTAAAATACCCCTGAATTTCTATTTGGTCGGACAAACAATATATAAATTCATTTAAATCGTACTTACAACAATTTTAATTGAGGGAGAGGCTCTGCATAGCCTTCAGGCAGCAGATTCGGCACAGGTAACTCCGGTGCAGTGTCTCACAGGGGTCCTCTGACTCCAGAAGGGCATATTGGGAAGGATCCTCGGAGTCCTCCATAGGTGTGTCGAGTATTTCTTCCTTGTCCTCGACCGATACAGCCCATAGCATTGATGCTATCACAGATTGAGAGCTAGAACCTGTAATCACACAAGTTCCAAAAGTTCAAATTTATTCAGAAATTTGACTGGTTTTCACAACAAGAGCCAAGCTGGCACTCCTTTTCTAATTTCCTTTTAATCTTCATATCGGTACAAATTTGAAGGCCTTCTTGCTGGATTTCAGCAATGAGTTCACCAAAGGTATATTGAACAAATGGGAGGAGACCTCTATACTTGTTTCGGAACCGCATTCGAACCTTTTCGGCGAAAAGAGGGGGTAGACCAGATATAAATTTTTCCTGCCAGAATTCGGAATTGCTATCATCACGGAGATAGACTTTGGAGAGGAAGACATCTTTATACCAGCGAAAATGGGACATAGTGGGATAGTAAAGGCTCATAAGTTGCTCTCGAGTCTTATGCCTTAAGATATCTGTCTGTCCAATGAAATGGGTTATAAGGGTATAGACAAGGGTGTTAACTCCGTCTTCTTTATCTTCGTACAGGGTTTGTACGACCACTGTATTATTTGGTCTTGCTGTCTGGACATTTCGTGCCACAGGAGTTTTTGAATATATAATAGCAGTTTTGGACTGCTCAGAAAGGTAATTATCCCACCAGCCTCTAAGCTGTCCTGAGAACCCAGTAGCGATCATTTTAGCAATTTCACTATCCGTGGGTTTATTTTCGGTGGTGGAGTTCATACAAACCGCAGCAGCATACATGGTCATGCATTTAAACATATTAAGTATATTGTATTCTGAGAAGCCATCGAGATTCCACTCGACAATATTTGCCCCGGAGTATTCCCAGTGATCAATTTCTTCTTCAAATTGAAGATCGACTGGGGAAGGTCGCGGGTAGTATATATTGGTGGGTGCTGTAGGAATAGTACACATGGAGCGAACGGGGTTATATTTTTTAAAAGCCATTTTATTAACCTGACCAGGTTCGGCTTGAAATTCCATTTCTATGGCTGAGATATCAGTATCCGTATCAGAATTATTGTCTGCTATAGAGACGGTTCTAACATTTTTATCTTTAGGGGTAATATCTAGCTGGGCAAGTCTAGATACAAGAGCTTGTAATAATTCAGTTTGTTTAGTATTGGGTTTAGTGGTATGAGATAGGGTTGGTGGTGGTTTGAATATAACAGGTTTAGCAACGGAGGGAAGAGGAGAATCATTAGAAGAACTTGAGGATGAAGTAGCAGGAATAGATACAGATTGATTATTGGATATAGTTGAAATAATTTTGGTTTGAGAATTTAATAAATCTTCAATCCTAGTGTTCTGCTCTCCGATAGATAAGAGATGTAAATTTGTATAGTTATTTTGTTCTACTATATGGTTTATATGGGTTTCATTGACTAGCCTATTTCCTATGGGAAAGGCAGTCTTGAACGGAGCCGCCTTGGTACCATTCATATTGAGCCCTTCAGCCAGGGGATGGATAGCAGTTATTTCTTTATTTTCTTTCGTGGTATATACTCTGGTAATTTGGTGAGTAGTATTCAGCTGAGGTTCTATCATCTGAAACCAAGAGAAAAATGGAATATTTAATCGGTTTTTCTCCATATAAGTGACCCATTCTGTATGAATATTCTGTCTAGTAAAAGCATCGTACTCAGAGAAGAATCTATTTCTTTTATTTAAATTTTTATCAGATTTGAATTCTCTAAGTAAGAATTGTTTATTGATGAGAAATGGTGTGACCGTATGAACCATATATAATCTGGCATCCATATCAAAAGGTGTGGGTGAAGAGGGTTCCCCAGAAGCATACCGATGATCACGATACTCCACATCGTATAATGGATGTTCCACCTGAGTGTGCATAGAACGACGAGTATAACTAACATTAGATAATAGTGTTTATAAGAGGTTGAAGGTATGTCTGAGCATGAAGCCCGAGATGGTGTCTGATCTGGTATAAACCTTGTTGGAAATGATCGAGTGGAGGAAGATCGAAGGGAAGCAGTAGTAGGCATAGCCTCTGGGATATGTCGAGGAGGTCTAGAGAAACTGATTTCGACATTCCCAATTTCGTCTTGGACGATATCGAGAATTTCAGTCCTCTGGATGGGTTTAGGAGGAACAACGGTGGCTAGGCGCCATTTATCTGGGAGAGTAACGTCTTCCCAAGAAATCATTCTGGGAACCATGACATTAGATTTATTTTCATTTGCTTGAAGAAGAATGGTATGTCCTTTGGTGTCAATAACTTTAGCCTTTGGGGCTAGAGTAGTCATGACCTTATAGTATACACGACATATTATAGCCAGATGCTGTGATCCTGGCTTCATGTCGAATCCTTTGGTAGAAATATTAAGAGTAAGGGCATCCATAAGGTTTATATCGGATAATGACAAACTAAGATTAGGATAACACTGGGTATATACTGGTCCTTGGAAAAGACTGGTTTCTAGTTGGCTGAACATAGAATGATTCATAAGATTGTGTCTAGCATCACGAAGTAGAATTAGAACAGTATTGTTTATTCCTGTTTTGACCAAAGGTTTAACTGCTATCTGTATGCATCCTATATGTAAATAGTTATACCCTTTGTTTATGTGACTTTGAATTTGGTCAGAGGGTAAAAGTTGGAGCTCATCTTGCTGCTCGGATATGGCTATGGTTTGTTCACATGTTTTTATAATGGAATCTGAATGAAATTCAAAAGTTCCTTTAGTATATATAGAAGTTTCATTGAGCTTTGGAATAGATCCTTGCTCAATATGTTTTTCTAAGTCTTTAAATACTATTGTTTCAGAATTGAGAACAGAAGGATTGGAATGTTGTAAGTCAACCCAAGAATTTTTGGACAAAGATCTGAATAACCTAGCCATACGGGCAATCTAAGCAGAGTTCCTGGCTGAGTCAACACTGCACAACTCCTTACTGCCCTGATGCCTCCTGGCTTATATATATATATATGGGTGCGTGGTGGCAGTGTACGTACTGCCAACTTATTGTTAAGTTCTTTATTTATTACCATAGATCTATCATATATTTTATCTGAGCCATCAGTTGGTTTCCCTTAGTCACCGTACACCGTTTCCCAACTTTTATGAGATATACGACAAGCCCTCCGCTTCCTTCCCACCCTCTCCCCCCACTCTGCGGCGACTTTGCGGACCTCACTATTTCTCTCTGTTCTCGTCAGGAACCTCGAGCACCCATCACCCAATAGTAGTAGGTGACCTTGTCTACCAGAGATATGGATAATCTCTTGTTCTGTTTTTATTCCCTTTGTGTTGGGATTTCCTTTCTCTGCTTTGTTTTTGGGGTTTCTGGAGTTTCTTTCCCCACTGAGCCTTTGGTTGTCTCCAATTGTTTTCTCACAATGGTGGTGGTTTTTTTATGAGAGAATTTTGGGTTGTCATTTCTATGGTGGATAAGGGTTTTTCCAGGGGAGCATCAACTGTGCTCTTTTCTGTGGTGTTGATTCTTCTTCAAGTCACCTTTAAAGTAATTGGAGTTCTCTCTTCAAGTTGCCGTTTGCTTAGTACTGTATTTCCCTCTTTCATTCGGAAATTCCTGCTTGTCTGAGGGTGCTAGAAATTCTGCTCCTCAGCCTGGATTTTGGTCTGGTTCTTGTAAAATTTCATTGATGAGGATTTGAAGGTGTTTGGGATGTCGTGGTTGTTAGGAATTGCTGGTCTGAAGCTGAGGTTTCCCAGTGTCATCTCTCGTCCTGCTGCCCTCTCTCTCTCTCTCTCTCTTTCTCTTCTCGCCAGGAACCTCGAGCACCCATCACCAAAATAGTAATAGGTGACTTTGTTTATAAGAGAGAAAGCACACCATTGCACAACGATCAATAGATCAAAGCACAATCGCCCAATTTCCATCAGCAAAAAGAAAAAAGAAATAAAATGAATCCTTCCGATCGGGAAAATCCAAAAAAAAAAAAGAAAATCTCCCCGAAGATTCAACTATATAACAGGATAATAAATTTCCCTTAGAGTTACTCTGCCATTAGAGGCTGTCCATGTCTCTCTTGAAGCTCAAAGCTGCCGAATATACCATTATACACAGATTAAGAAAGGCTAAATGGTCGCACAGGGAAGAGAAGAGAGAGAGAGCAGGGGGAGGGGAACGCAGAAGCCAGGCAGGGGAAAGAGGGTGGGCCGGGAGGGAGATGCCGAGAGACGGGGCAGTGATGCAGAACTGGAGTACGGGATGAGAGATCACCGTCACAGCCAATAAGTGTTCAATGGCTGAGATTCATTGTCATTAGATCGATGGTTATGATTCAAAAAACGGCCTGCTAACTTATTTTTGGGTCCATTCCGTGACCATTAAGCCTATATATATATATTTATATTGTTTAAGTCTTAGAGACGTAAATATTTTATTAGGGAATGAGTGGTGATTATGAATTTTTTATCCATTTAAGACTTCTAAAATTTAAATGATAGGATTACATAGATGGTGCAAATTTTTTACTTTTATTGAATTGAAGTTGAGTTATTGCTCTACTTTCTGTGCTTATGGATGCTTCCTTTGAGTTTCTAGCTGTATAATTGATGTAGTATCACTTGGTTGGTTGGACCAGCATGATAGGATTTGGAGACCCAAACCCAAACCTAAACCCAAACAGAACCAGTCCAATGGTATTTGGTCCAACAAGGGCTGGAATTAGTTTAGTTATTTAGTAGTTTATTTACTTCAATCTTTTATTTTGAGTTGAGTATGTAGGAGTTGGAGTTTATTTCAGTTTCATAGATTAAGTAGGAGTCATGTTATTTTCTTCTTTAAATACTTGCATGTAACCCAATAATAGGCACAGTGAATTGAATAGAATTTTGAGTTTTACTCTTTGAGAGTGAGTGATTGTGCGATCTCCTTCCCCTTCTCCCCTACCGGCCCTCCACCAATCATTTCTTGCAATAATCTTTGGGTGTGAGTTGTATGCTTGAAGCTCATTTATTTATCCTTATCCTTTTTTTTTCTTCTTCTTCTGCTTCCTATTTGTTGCTAAGGTTCTAAAACTCGGTCTCGACCAGGTCGAGTTTTCCGAGATCTCGACGAGATATAGTAGTTTTTTTATGTTTCGGAATTATGTTTCAGTGGGCATATGGCCATAGTTGGCTCCGAAACTTTAAGGTAAGCTTGTTTTAGGCTTAATAAACATATTTGAAGGTTCAAATTGGAAGTAAAAAACACCCAATTTGGTGTTTTGGATTTGCACCCTTGGTTGGCAGTAAAGGCCGAACCCTTAATGTAATATTGCCTATTCTACACATTGTTTGAATGATATGAGACATAATTGGCAAGTAAAACAAGTAAATTATACCCATAATATTGAATAATTATTTAAGAAATAGTTAAAGATTTAAAGTTTCTACTACAAACCACAAGATACAATGAAGTGTTCACAATGCATATTACATAGACACCCAATCTAAGTACAATGAATAATACATAAGTCATAAACACCTTACTACCCTAGTCTTCCGCGTCTTAACTCCCAAGTCCCAACAATACAATACTATGACTCTATGAGTACTGAGGAGGTCAAGATTGTTGAAATATTCGAGATTTCACCGAGATTTCTCCAAGATTCGAGTTTTTACATTTTTTGTTTCGTATAATAACTCGTCTCAAGAAGCTCGAGTTTTCAGAGATCTCGCCGAGATTTTGAACTTTGTTGTCGCTAAGTGTTGCAGCAACCTTCAACTACGCATCACCAGCACTCTTCTTTTCAACATTTGCTGATTGAAACATTTTCAAACCACACCCATAACCTGCCCTATTGAACCCTAGACAGTCTCATCTAAACTGGGAAGCACCCCTAACAGATTGGCTGTTTTTTTCCAGACATTCTGTTTTATGCTGTTATATGCTACCATTAAAGCATTTTCAACATTGTTAAGCTTTCTAAGCCCTTCACTCCTATAAACCCTATCCTGTTTTTTCCATTTACTGTCTACTAAACTTAACTCTAGTTTCACAATTCACATTACTAACACCTTTAATTAGACCTACAAGGCCGCTGTTTTATCTCCCAAGTGCCCTCAGTAATTGCGATCGTCAGTTTATTTGGTGCTTGATTTCACTCCTTCTGAGCTTGCCATGTTGTGGGATCCCTAGCCCTACATCAACTTTAGCTGCAATATATCACAGAATAAAAATGGGTTTTGGGTATTAAAATGTGAATAAAAGGTTAAAGTTCTGCAAGTAGAATGGAGAAACTGGTGCTTCAGATGAAGATGAGAGAGTTCCAACCCTCGCCAGAAATTTGTTTCAAGTGAGATGGCTTCCTGTTGTAGTAACCATTTCTCCCTCTTGCTATGTTTGTGTGACAACTAAGAATAGATTGCCTGTCAAAAAATATTCCTGGTCTATTTAATTTAGGGTAAATTACACGTCAACCTTGGTTTTCAAACGAAACTCAGATCACCCCCTGGTTTTTGAAAAAACTCAAATCACCCCCTGGTTTAGACCCCAATATGACAAATTAGTCCCTAACGTTAGTTTTATGCTGTTAAGTGATGATGTCATCCAGTTAAATAAATTTAAATCCCTAAACTACCCTTTAGCAGTGTATTGTAAATTTAATTCTAATGTTTAGTACAAAGGTAAAATAGTCCTTTCACACCAATAATTAACAGCAGACTAACACCGCTAGTGTAGAGGGGATGATTTGAGTTTTTCCAAAAACCAGGAGGTGATCTGAGTTTAGTTTGAAAACCAGGGGGTGACATGTAATTTACCCTTTAATTTATGATGTTGAACATGGTGCTGTTATACAGTTGTAATATATCCACGAAAAATAATTGCCTTTTTCTTAAAGATCTAACAAAAGGACCTTTCTGGTTTCATTTTACACAATTTTCAGTTGTGTTCCATGATCTTCTTTTGGTTGCAGGTTGACATATTCCACTCCTGTCGATTGGCTCTAAGTCATTCAAGGAAGGTGTCTAAGATCACCAGGCCAAGTATTCAGATGGCTTTGGTAGAAGAGAGACTATCATGTAGTCAAAAAGTGGCAAAAACTTCTGAAATCTTGGTAATTCAAATTTCCTCCGAGTTTCTTGTAAACATTCTCTGGATAAATTCTGCAAAAGGTGAAGAATGCGTGGTGTGGTTCAGAGTCTATAATAAAATTTAGAAGATTACTAAGCTGGAACCACTTTAAATCATGATCAAAATTGAAGAAATTTGAAGATTTGGGTCTGGAATTGATGCAATTTCAGAAAAACAGACTTATCATGTATTAATAAACACTGCCTAGGGCTGCATTTATGAGTAAATAATTTCTAAATTCCAAAAAACAAGAAGACGAATTGATGGTTAACTAGAAAGGTGAATCAGGAGCTGTAACTGATGCAGTAGCACTTCCATGTACTGGCATGAACCTGGTTTGAAGTCCATACCAAGAACCGGGTTCAAATCTGGTTTCAGTCCAGTAGGATGTTTAGGGGATTATTTATTTTATTTGGGGTTATCTTGTAATCTTTATTTTTTTTGTCATATTGATTGGGGAAGTAGAATATGTAGAAGATTGGTTTCCTTGTTTTAGTATTAGTTTCCTAGTTGAGTTCTATCTTTGTTTTAGAGAGTAATTAGGAGTTTCTTCTTATTTATATGCACGTAATCCTACCGATTGAGTAGGTTAAGTGAATTGAAGAACTAGTTTGAGTTTGCTGTGGTGTGGCATGAGCCTGCTTACCATTGTATTCTTTGTCTTTCATCCTCCTCCTTCCTTCTTCCCTCCCTGTGATTCTTTTCTCCTGCTTCCTTTTCTTCCGTCATTTTTATTACCTTCGTTTCTGTTCTCTGTTCTCCCTTTGTTCTGTTCCAGCAATACTAGTCTCCCACAATTGGGTATCGATCTCTCTCTCTCTCTCTCTCTCTCTTCCCTTTCTCTCTAGTACTTTGGGTGTGAGTACCTTTGACTTAAGCAACTTTAACCCTACAGCTACCTTTGCTACAAGCCTCAAAGTTGAGAGCAAGGTTCTAAATCTTGGGTTTCGACTAGCCAAAAACCGAGATATGGTTGAAACTGGTCGAAACCTGGTACTTTTTCCCAGCCAACTCGAAACTGGTTTTGAGGCCTAGAAATGGTTTTTTAGGTTTGATTTTTTATATACAACCTATTTTTGACATTCTAAACACAATGCATGAACTATTTTCACAAAAAAAAAAAAAAAAAAAAAAAAATCAAAATGGTACTTGTGGTTTTTGACCCATGTTCTAATGACGCGCAATGTACTAAGAATCATAGTTGTCATGACAGACACTTATATATGCCAAATATCATTTAAGTAAATGTTTTAATTAAGATATTATTCATAATTAAGCAAATACCCCCTATTTGAAATCCAATAAAAATAGTTAAAAAATCAAATTCCAAAAGGATAAAAATTCAACCCCCCAGTTCAAGAACAAAACCTGGATTTTAGGCGATAGGTGCAATTTTCAACTTTCTAATGCTTGGGGTTTTTCTCAAATCTAAAAATTCCATAGATCTTAATATGGTAAAACATTGCTAAAAACCAAAAGTGCGGTAAAATATTCATTTGTTTTGATGTCCAAAAAAATATTTTCATTCAGAGCGATTTTGACAGTATTCATGCACACCAAATTAAGTTTGACTGGTACATAACTCCTTCAACATAAATCATATTTAAGCAATCTTGGATTTGTTGGAAAGCTTTGTTTTGAAAGCTTTAAATGATATTTGGCATAAATAAATGTCTGTCCTGGTTTCTGGCATAAATAAGTGCCTATTCTGGTTTCCAACCAAGTTTCCTCAATTTTCGATGGGGATAAGTGACACTTATATAGGTATTCAGGTCAAACTAGCAAAATCTGGTCGAAACAGGTTGAGTTGGGTCGAAACCTGGAACTTGGTTCACCTGGTATTGACCAGTTTTGGTTGATTTCGACCAGTTTTGACCGAAACTGGTCGAAACCAGTTGAAACCAACCGAAACCCTATACTATTGAAACTCCCACCTTAACTCGTCTTGGTTTCTTGCGAAACCGAGATATCTCGGTGGTTTCGGTTGGTTTTGATCGAGATCTCTTTCCATGGTTGAGAGACAACTGGCTGAAACCAGATCTACTATGCTGTTTACTGCCTCCCTTGGTTTCAGCAGGCTACTAGTAGAATAATTTATCAGGTTTGGAATCACTGTGGTTTGAGATCGAAGAGGTGGTTGATAATGAACCTTGTCCTGGAGTTTCCTCGGATTTGGGCTCAAGGGAAGAGAGCTCGATTGTCTTTTCTGAGTTTGAGTTTTTCTCTTTCTTCTATCGTGTGAGGAAGAAGATCGGATTATTTATAATTTACAACTAAGCCCATTCGCTACAATTACATAAATACCCCTTCTTTTATGACCTGTTTCTTCTGTTATGATCTGTTTCTGCTTTATCGTCTCCTCACATAAATTTCCAGAATTACCCTGTTTCTTTAGAAGTAATTCATTATTGCTCCCGATTTTTATTATCTTACTCTTAAGGTGATGCAGCTCCAAGTAGGAAGAAGAAGAAGAAGAAGAAGAAGTCCTGAACTTAGGGCTTAATTAGGGAGCGATAAATTAGGTTTACTTTGCTAGCATTTTCCATACTTAGTTTATTTTCTGTTATTTAAATTGAACCGGTTTAAAATTGGTTGCATCCAAATGGTTCAATTGGTCCAATTTAAGTTGTTTAGCTAAGTATCTCTCAACTTAAGTTATTAGGGGTAGATAGGACATTTTACTGTTTTAAATTAATAGCTTTAGGTTATAACCACACCCTTCCACGATTTGTGAAGGAGGAGTGTTTTAATTGTACTAGGATTTGACATTAGCCTTCTATTATTAAATTAGAAATCGTGGGAGGCTCCCCCACAGATTATTTTGAGTTAAAAATTTCGTGTGTTGGCTGCCATTGCTGCTGCTCCATTACTCCCTTGTGGGTGTGTCATGTGTGCATCCTTGTGGATATCAAGGTGGAAAGGGACTGGTGGAATCCGGTTGACTCCTTACGCCGTGACGGCTGGGAGGATCTTCTTCAATTCGGAGGTGGTTCTATCCTTTACATCTGTTCAAGCTGCTGCCAGTGGAATCTCTAGTAAGTTTGACACCCAATTTCTTCTTTTAATCCTCTAATCCTACCCCCCAATCGATCCCCTTTATTTTTGGTTTGAATCCCATAAACCCTAACTCATCTTGAACCTGTCCAGCCTTCATCCTTCATCCATATTCATCCAAAATTAGTACATAACCTCTCCATAACGGTACCTCCACTCGACATAACGGTACCTCCACTCGACCTGAACCCTAAGCCTCCATTCTCATTCAAAACCCTAAATCCATAAAACCCCATTAAAGCCCCAAACCCTAAAACTCAGATCACCTACTTCCCACCATCAAAACTGAACCAAATTAAGATCGAGTCACCCCCTCACTGCCCTAGCCACTCGATCCAAACCCCTTCCCCAAATTCTCACTTTAAACCCTAAATTCAGCCTAGTTTCTAAAACCCAAAACCCAAACCCTAACCCTAGAAATTTCAGAATTTCAAATCTTTTTAGAATTTGACCTAACCTACATCGTTGGACTTCTAAACACCTGCCCTCTTTTATTGGTTATCACATCCTTCCATTCCCCACGTCCTAACCCTAGATTTGATATAAACCCCCCCAAATCTGCCCAATCAGCAGACACCTTCAGAACCTGATTTTCCCTGGCTCCTAGTAGGATTGTCTCCTATTCTAGGACTACATTATAAGGGCTTGATTTGCCTTGAAAAATAAAGAACTTCCATTACGCTTTATTGTTGAACTGTGTAGCGCTTAAGCAAGGTTCAAAATCTCGGTTGAGGCCGGTTTCAACCGAAACTCGGTCAAAACCTAGTATTTTTTCCAGGCCAACTTGAAACCTTGGTTTCGAGGCCCAGAAAGTTTTTTTTTTCCCCTAATTTTTTCTGTGCAGCCTATTTTTTACATTTTAAACCTAATCCATGAATTAGTTTCACAAAAGAAAACTCAAAAATGGTACTTGTGGTTTTGACCCATGCTAGCATACACTGAATGATGCTGTACACTAGCCTTATTATAAACACTAAGTCTACATATAGTTAACTACTGGAAATGTAAATAAGCTATTAAAACAATCAAAACATACATTAGAATGGAAAAGCAAGCCTACATGATAGATGATACAACACTCACCACTCAATTTCATGCGGAGTTTCTTGGCGGGTCTAATCCACGAGTTGCATACATAATTCTTATTCAATAAGTCTCTAAATCGACGGGGGTTATGTGCATATGTATTGATTTGTGAAAGACAGATTACACCTCTTAATAGGATTCCTTCTTAAACTAATACAAAGGTTGACTGAAACTAAAACGATTAATCGGCAACTATCGATAGCTAAAATTCCCCTAAATAAATTTAAGTTTACAAAATAAGCCCAACTAATTACTTATTGACCTTTTTGCCCTTGTTGGACTCAATGGGCAGGATTTCTTCAATCTGGGATTCCAAACTGGATATTTTTTATCCAGCCAAGCTCTTTTTTTCGGACAGATAGGCCCCAAGGAGAGTTGAACTCATGACCTTTTAATTGTGTGGTGTTGGTCTGTACCAACTAAGCTCTACCCCCTTGGGGTTAGCCAAGCTTTTGCTATTTGCTTCGATGTGACTTTTTCTTTGTAAAGAATTATTTTAATCTTTTCGTGAAGTTTAGTATTCAGATATTTTTGTTATTGGGTTTCTCTTGCTTGATAGACCTTGATGTATTTTATGTTCTTTCCAGGCTTATGATCTTGTTCAAGGAGCTCTAGTAAGTCCATATATTTCTCAATCTCTCTATGTCAACAAAATCTTAATTCCCCCATATTGATTAGAAAGTGTAGTGTGTATTCCATGACACAACTTCTTTTTTCTAGTCTTGGGTGTCACTTACATGTACTTGCCATGGACATGCCTAATGCTAGTTTGAGAGCTTTTGTTGATTGAAATTACATGTGAAAGGATTTTTTTTTTTAATTTTATATTTTACGTTTTTCTTAGTACAAATCATAGGGTTGTGAATGCGTAAAGTTATGAAGCTCCCCTTCCCCCTTTCTCTTTTGACTTTCACTTGATTAACTAGTAACAAACGAATCAATTATAATTTTTACTATCGGTAAAGGAAATTATGTAGCTTGAAAGCATATGAACGATAAACAAAGTGACACAGCTCTCAAATAGCACAAAAGAATAAACTAGTGAATCAGGAAAAGAAGTTGAAAACATAATCTTCTGCTAATGGGGTGCTGGTTTTCTAGAAGTTTAGGTGATTAGGTTCCGAAAATCGATTGAAACCAGAGTCGTAGTGAAGAAACGAAGGACCAGAATTTAGAGAAATAAATATCTGACGATCAGCAAATTAGGTTAAAGAGAAACCTTGGTTGAAATTCTGATTTGTAGAGGGGAACTAATGTAAAGCTAGGACACAA
Source organism: Telopea speciosissima (assembly GCF_018873765.1). Lineage (NCBI taxonomy): Eukaryota > Viridiplantae > Streptophyta > Magnoliopsida > Proteales > Proteaceae > Telopea > Telopea speciosissima. Next base: position 134,006 of record NW_025317382.1, read on the forward strand.
CTATCATAACCCTAAACAGGATCACAATACAACCCAATATGGGTACTGATTTTAGACTTGAGAACAATATGTAAATATGAACTCAGCAGCAATAACAGCAGGTTATGACAAGCCTTAGAACTCCCTACAGTCCCCAACTCATACATTAAATATCCCCAGCAAAATAGGCAATAGGCAGCAGCCTTTATTTCCCTATCGCAGAACACCTCTAGCAGTTCTAAATTAGGAAAGTAAATTTGAAATTAATTGCATCAGAAGGAGAGGAGAAAATGGAGAGATAATACCATCGAGTGTAGGGGGATATGGATAGATTCAGACCTCCAAATTTCATGCGAATTTGTTGGACAGATTAAGAGATGCACCAGTTCTTGATTTAGGGCACAAAAGTGGAGAAATTTTATATCTCACAAACCTGACCTCAGAATATAGTTCAAAAACTCGTCTCGACCTGGTCGAGACAACCGAAATCTTGAGATGTGGGCAAGACAGTGCATTTTTTTTTGTTTCGGTGCGCAAAATGGCCATAGTTGGCTCCAAAACTTTAGGGGAAGCTTGTTTTAGGCTTAATAAACATATTTAAAGGGAGGATATCAGAGGCCATGCTCTTTCTCCCATCATGTTTACCACCGACACGATACTAACTCCCCTCCTTATCCTAAGAAGCGGCCCTACATAGACTATTCCATGCCTAGCAATGAGAAGAGTTTGCCTCTAAGCATGGATATCAGAGGCCATGCCCTCTGTCATGGCATTTCGGATCCTTATAATACTGGGTAGCACGCTTTTGTCGAGGTTGTGTCTAGTTGCCATGTTGTGGCCCGGTTTTCCCCCTCTTTAGTGTGCTGTGGTTGGCTCTTCCCCTCCTCTTTTGCAGGCCATTGCCTCCCCCTCTGTAATGACAGGGCCTTGTAATTGGTTTGTGCTTGTATGTTCTCCCCCTCCTCCCTTCTTTCCTTTGGTAATGAATTTTTTAATTCATTAAAAAAAAATATATATATTTAAATCTTCAAATTGTAAAACGAAGGCACCCATTTTGGTGTTTTGGATTACACCCTTGGTTGGCAGTAAACGTCGAACCCTTATGTAATATTGCCTATTCTACACATTATTTAAGTGTTTTGAGACATAATTGGCAAGTTAAACAAGTAAATTATGTAATAATGGATAAAGACACATAATATTGAATAATTATTTAAGAAATAGTTAAAGACTTAAATTCGAAACTACAGAGTACAGTGAACAATGCATAGTACATAGACACCCAACCCAAGTACAGTGAACAACACATATTTCATAGACACCCTAGTCGAGTTCTCGGAAAACTCGATTGAAACTATGCAAGTTTAATATTTCATATGCAGTTTCATTTCGACTAGGTCAAGATCTCCGAAATTTTCGAGATCTCGCCGAGTTTTTGAACTATGCCTCAGAAGAGGCCAAAACCCTGGTCGAGTGGTGCTTCCCAGGTGCTGATTTGGTCCTTTAAATACCAGCTAAGGTTGTTGGCTGGTTGTCCAGATCTGATGAAATGAAGTTGCAGCAGAAACCCTAGAGAAAACAATCCACAGGTACTGTATTAGGAGGTTTCTGTGATCGCACTCAGCAGGCCTTAGCACAGGGCCTAATCACTGTCGAGTGGAGGTCTTTGGATGAGGAATGAAGTCCCCAAGATATTAGTCCCTGTAGCCCTCTGGTTGCTGAGAGCTAAGGACTCGAAGTAGCAGCATAATCAAGGAGAAAAACCAGAACCGCAGGTGATTATAACCCACTCTGATCAGTGATTAATAACAGCAACAGCTTGAGGCTTCAAGGGGTCCTTCAATTGTTGAGACAGCAGCTTCTAATAATGCTCGGATAGTCTCAGATGATCAGAGAATAAAACTCAAAACAGCGAAAATAAAGTTATCGATGGGGGAATAGAAGTGGAGAAGGGGGTGGCTATCTCAGCCAAGGGTCTCATACCCCGAGGTCTCTCACCCATTGTCTCTCACAGCAGTGTATTAAGCAAAGTAAAACATCAATCAGCTTCATTAAAATCGTGTAAGACTCTTAATGGTCCAATTCATATATATTGGATGTTGCTATTACAAGAAAGGAAATAAAGCAAAATAGAAAGTCTTGAACTGCATAATCCCGTATTTCTACCTTCTACCCATATTTGTATTAAAATCCCATATTTCTGCATTCTACCCATATTTTAGGCCCATTAAGTTAGCCTATTATCAAGAGAACCCATTTGACTAAAGGCCCAACTCATATATAACCCAACCAGGGCTTATTTCCACTAAAATAAGCCAACTTCTGTGTTTTATCTCCATCATGGGGCCAAGCCTTGTACAGCACCAAAGAACCTGAGGGAAAAAAAAAAAAAAAAACACTTCTGCGGTCCCGCCTGACTGATCCAACAGAGCCTAGGGTTATGGATTTTCTGAGGCTGAACAACCACAATGAAAGCTGGTGGGAAATATTGTGGGTTGAATTTTTAGAATAAAAGATAGTACAAAAGAAGAAGAAATAGTAAGGTTTTAGATTTAGAAACAGATCTAATCTAATGTATTGCATAGAACAGAATTGTAGATCAGGTTTTAATATCTAAATTCTGAGAGATATTTCTAGAATAGAATGACAGAAACAGATCGGAAGTTGATATCTTAGTATCAGAATGCAAATAACAACTCTGACCCTGTAGCAAACAAAACTAGATAGCTAATAAGCCAGTCCAGTACATGTGGCAGTCAACAGAAAGACGAAGAAGAACAGGGTATCACAGGGAAGGGAAAGAAGGGAGATAGGGAGATAAGGATAGGAGATCGATAGGAGACTGCTTTGCAATTTTGAACAGTAACATGAAGAAAAGAGGAGAGGATAAGAGAAGAGCAGGGGGAAGAGCTCACAGCCCACACACTTCCATAAATAAACTTCTATTCAGCTCTGTCAATTGATGGGGGTGTGTTTGCTACATTCTTGTATAAAAAAAGCTCAAAAGTAGTGTTTGAGACTTGAGTAAACTTCATGCACTTCAGACTAATTGTAACAAAATTAAATAACCACTAAGCAACCTAACAAACTTAAATGCTAACACTAACTAGACTAAAATTAATTAGATTAACAAAAGATAAACCCCACGGCTTGTCAATGGCCCCACAGATAAAACTTAAGTTACAATAATACCCCTGGGATTTAAAGGAATACAAGAATGCCCCAACTATTCAATTAAAAAAAAACAGTCTAATTACCACTTACAGGGCCCTTATTTGGACCCAAACTTGAGCTTAATGGATTACAGAATGGACTGGATCTCTTGAACTTTGATTTCTAAAGTCTGTCGTGTCTGTCCAGCTGTTCTAATGCCACTGCATCAGGAGATCAAAGAAGAAATCTTTCTGCAATAACTATAATTCATAAGTAGTGAAACTACTTGACTAAACTGAAAATCTTCTTTGTTCAAGGCAGGGTACATATGTTTATATAGAACTCTCGAAATACGACTAGTGCTATGACTTGAACTTGCCTACTCCTAATACCTACTCAATCCACTTATCTTTTTTTTTTTTTGTAGAAACACCACTACTTATTTCTGGACTTGTAAAAGTCATTTAGACTTTCAAACTCCTAATGCTATTAGGAAAAGAATTTAAAGTCTGTGTAACCTCCCTTGGACTAAATTTTTTGGGCTTTATAATGGTGCCTGTAACTACCAAAAACATTAAAAGGATTAAATTCATATGATCATCTAATACCAAAACAACGCCTATCTTTGTCTGTGACTGCATTATTGACCCAAGTAAACAATCTTCCCCAGATTATAAATTGTTTTGTTGAATAACATTATTTTGATCTTTTGCAGGTTAATTGGAGTTCTATTATGGACAAGTCAATACCTGAACCACCAACTGCTGTTCTTCTGCACGGTATTCTTGGTGGCAGGAAGAACTGGGGTAGGTTTTATCTTGGTTATATTTTGTTTGCCTTTTCCATTTGTAATTATTGTTGGAGCAGTTCATAACTTTATGTTTGTCATTAAGTTGGATTTATTGTGTTGTATATTGGTTAGAAGAGTTCCAATATTGCTTGGGTACTTTAGGAAATACATCCAGTAAAATATAGTTTTGTGTTGCTCTAGCAGTATTGTTACTAATTAATAATGGTGATGCAGTTACTGCAGGGTAAATTAGGAGTTGGTTTTTTATTTTTTAAAAATTTTCTTCATTCATTTTTATTCATGCTAATAGAGTCGTAGAATAGAGGTGGAGTTTGATTCAAACTCTATTTCAGTTATTGAGTTTGAATAGGTTTAGTTTTTCTTAGAAGTCTTTAAATAGCTATGTAGTACAGCATCGTTGGACATATTTGATTGGAATAAAAATTTCGTTGGTGTTGCTGCTACTTCTCCCCTGGTCTTCTCTTATTAGGTGTGATTCATCCTCTTCCTCCTTTACTTCCGCTGTTCTTCTTCCTTCATCTATTCCTTCCTTCTCTCTTGCTGTCCTGTTTTTGTTACTCTGTTTCAGTGCTAATCGAGTTCCACCATAAGGGAGGGAGTCAATCTCTCTCTGTCGTTATTCTCTCAACCTCAAACTTTTGGGTCTGAAATATCATCCTAGCCCCTAGGGTGACTCAGATTGTAGTGTCTAAGGGTGAAATACCATCTGAACTGAAAGTCCTACACAGGTTTCATATCTGGTTCATGTTCTTCTGTCAGGACCAGTTGCAGAATAAATTAATACCTCTTCCTGTGATCTGCATGGCTCCCTTTTTTTACTTGCATTCAATAGAGTCGTGCGTTGTGATGCACCACCTGAAATTTCAAGCCGATTGGTGGTCCGATGGAGGAGTTCTATGGATCTATACCAATTCTGTTCTACCACCTTGTTTATGCTGTCGTGAGGTAGGGGATGGATCCTTTTGTTAATTACAAGTTCGTACAGCTGCTGATAAATTACGTAAAAGCCCCTCCTTTCTGATACTGTCCCACAGAATTCCATATACTTCACTCTTTGGGACTTGAATTGTTCCAAAAGTTACAAAGTTGCCATCCACCTTTCTATTTAGGAATTCTGTCACCTTATTGTGCCCATAGAGACCCATATTGAACCCTGGGATTGGATCAAATGGGATTATGTACTTTGAGCAAAGTTGATTTTTAGGTTTATGGACTTTTATTGAGATGAATATAGTTATTTTACACCTTTGAGAGTTACTAGAAATATATTGTCCAGGCAATATGTGGGTAACATGGCAGTCCTTGAGCCCTAGGTGATTGGTTGCCTTGAGTATCATGGCACTTGGACCCAGGGGAGAAACTTCAACATCTTACACCTTTTTTTTTTTCATTAGTTCATTGACCTCTTTGTGTTTTATAAAATATTGCATACAATATAGGCTAGTTTTCACAACTATGATTAAAAGTGCAATAGGTATCATGAGTTCTGGTAGTTGGTTTTATTGAGTACTTACTATTTTGTGATTCAGCAAGGGAATATATAATATGTAGGCATTTTAGACCTAGTTTTGTATGAAGGAGATTCTGTTTTCCCTGTTGGAATTCTTGCGGTGGTGAAGCGTATCTTCTTCTGCTGTTTATTTCAACTTCTTGGTTGCTATTTGCCATTTTTTTAAATTACTCATACTTCTTCAAAAGGTAGGAAGAAATTAATGGAACAAGCCTGGTGGATGAAGCTGATAATGCTAATAATACCTGGTTTTAGATTATGCTATAGTTGTGAAAAGGAGAATGTAGAGGAGCAAGCTGTTTCCTTTCACCAAATGAGGTGTGAAGAATTGAACGAATAGAAGACATGGGAAAGGAAGTTTTCGTAGCTGCTGGCATGGGTTTGCCAGTTTTATGAGTTATGCTTTTCTATTTTGGCATTCAAGAGTGAACGACGCTTGTTCACTCTTTCAATTCTTTTGGCTTTTGAGTTTGCTGGTGGAGTCTTGTCTTTTACCTTATGTTTAGAGGGGCAAATACATGGGTTAAATGCCATTCCCTCTCTCTTGGAGAAGTATGTTTTGATTTGTGTTATGCTGGAAGCTGGGTATGTAAGTTAGCTGCCATTTTGTGTCTCTGCAGAGCTTCAGCTGGTGCCTTATACAGTGTCACCCCTTGTCCCTCTTTGAAAAAAGAAAAGGAACAGAAGAAAAATAGGACAGCGTACAACTTGATCAGTTAGAAATCCTTTATCTGTGATCCATTAGGCCATAGACGGGGTCCATCCATGTATACCATTGCAAACATTTCAAACCTAATGGTGATGGTAGAAGTACCTAGAAGCTCACCAATAGTGATATTTTTTATTCTTTCTGTAGTGTACACTTAGTCATTTAAATTCTAGAAACATGTATCATGCTGTATGAAATAAATTTTCTCAAGATGTCTGTAGTTTAGGTTTAAAGTAGTCTTCTCAAACATCAATGCTGATCCATGCCCGTGCTATGTTTTGTCGGTCTTCAAGGATTGTAGGGATAATGGTGAAATGATATACTTACTTTCTGCTGGTACAGTTAGGTTGTTGTTGACTTTTTGCAATTTGATTATCCAACTCGTATTTGTTTGGATGACCTTCCTGGTGCTTAATAATATTATATGCACAACTGCAGGATCTTTTGCTCGGAGGTTGGCACAAGAGTTTCCCACATGGCAGGTAGTTCACATTTAACTTTAGAATTAGTTAAATTTTTTTTCTGATAAACTTTTTTTTTTTAATTTTTAATTTTTGAGATGGAATTTGCGAAAGATTAAATCTTGCAAATTTTTTTTTTAAAATTTTTGAAGAAACATCTTTCTCAATCTAGATATCAATTACAAGTATGTCTTAGTTCTTTGCTGGAGACCATATCCTCCACGATCTTTATGGTGTCTTTCGATAGGTTAATGACCTTGCAAAGAGATCTGGATGATGAGGAAATTCAAATTGGGAGTTTACTCTGCAGCTAATAGATATTCACCGTCTGATAGAAATAAAGCCATTTTATTTGAAAGAGGTTGAAAATTTTAATCGCCACTAAATATGGTATCATGAGATGGAATATGCATTAGATGGTTAGGGTCATTTTGACGTGGGGAGGTGGATCTCGTACACGTCATTGGAATTGAACAAATCATCATTCCATGCGGCCAAAATAGGAGATATCACCTAGCAAAATGATCTTGCTGACCCAGCTTACAAAAACCCCTTTTTCTTCAGAAAGCACAAAAATAGATGTCAACTGCCTGGCACTTCTTGATTTCTAACTTTTTAGTCCAACCTTTTTTTGATACAAACAACTAGGATATTAGGATCTATATGCATTCAAGTTAGATTTCTTAAATATATTGATTTTGATACTGGGAGAAACTTAAAATATTTTTCTTGGATTCATTGATGCAGCTTCTGTTGGTAGACTTGCGTTGTCATGGTGATTCAGCATCCATTAAAAAGAGAGGCCCTCATACCGTTGGCTCAACAGCTCTTGATGTGTTGAAGCTTGTACGTAATTAACTATTAGCGGTAATACCTTGGCACACATGTTGTTCTGTACCTGCTCTGTTACCTTGGGGCAATATAAGATTACAGTTATCTCAAATTTATGTATTGGTTGGTCTTACTGCATTTCTGGCCATCTGGGAATTATTGAAGATACAGGGTTCTCACTATATGCTAATAGGACTTAATTTTTATTTATATGACAAGTTTGGTCTTCTTTGAGCATTTTCGGTCGTTCGGGCTTTGAATTTTATCTAATCATCATTTTAGTTTGTTTAGATGATGCTTGTATGACTTTGTTTATTTTGACGTGGAACAGGTTGCTCATCTTAGAGTAACACCTCGAGTTTTAATTGGCCACAGTTTTGGAGGCAAAGGTATGTCACTACTGCTAATGACTTGAATCCAATTTCAGTTGATGCATCGATAAAATTAATTGTCTGTTGACACTTTTTAAGAGGTCAGAAAAAAAGTCTTAGTTGCTTGCTAATGATCTATGCAGTTGCCTTAAGCATGGTTGAACAAGCTGCAAAACCTCTTGCAAGACCAGTCAGAGTAAGTTAAAAGAGCCTGTCTAATATGGTTATGTCTTGCTCCAAGCTGATAATGAGAATGACCATGGGATCAGGGATGTTGCATTGTGCTGTTTTACTTCTTTCTTTTTTCTGTAGTTCTTTTCATTTTGTCCTTTTTATTTTTGATTTTGATGTCTGATATTTGAACCTTTGGCCAAAGGTCTGGGTGCTAGATGCAACTCCTGGAAAAGTTCGTGCTGGTGGAGATCAGGAAGATCATCCTGCTGAATTAATTGCTTTCCTAAGCAGGTTGCCAAAGCAGGTGACCGTTTTTTATTTTTTATTTGAACATTTACTGCTTAATAGAACACTCTCTTATGAGTTATGATAATGAATCATCCTTTTTCGTAAGTGGATATCTCTGCCTCTGTACTTGAAAATTCTCAATTTAATGAAATAGTTTTTCCATGTAATCAATAGTTTTATACTCTCTACTTCATTGACTTTGTTGTTTCAGTTTATACCTTTAGATCTTGAAGTACTTTTAATATCAGTTCCAAAGCAATAATAATCTGCTACATAGGATACGGATGTATTAGAATGTAAACAAGGTTTAAAATTGTTGTATTGGAAGCCATGTTGGGTGTCAGAATTCCTTGATTCTGTACAACTCCAACTTATTGTTTGTGACTCATCCAAGTTGTGAAATTTGGACTTGTTGTCGAGTTCATGCTGGCATATTAAAGAATTGGAACACCGTGCTCTTACTAAGTACTCTTAACTCATCAATTTGTGGCACTCAGTGCTCTAGTCCAACTGTCCAAGTATGGTTTATGAGCTAATCGATACTTCGATAGTGCTTTCGTGTGGTTGACAGAGGTGCTTTTTTTCTATTGAAGGAGATTATGCCTAGCTCTTGAATTGAAGTGTTGAGAAAATAGCATTAAGAAAAGGAGAAGTGGGAAAGGGGGTGACAGCATATACCAAATATTTCAGCAAAGTATTGCAAGAATTCCTGCACAATGAACCATATTCTCAAAAGTCAAAATTTCCCTTCAAGTTGATGCTTATATATTTCTTGTGCTCCACTTGCCAGGTATTGTGGAAATGAGCACTTCATACAGCTGTCAGTATATACTGTTAGCAGATCTGAATTAGAGAATATTGCTTGGATGATCAAATATTGATCCCAAGCTCTTTATTTATAATAGAGAATAAGCTTTACAAGGACAGAATTGCCCCTAACACAGCCGACTATAATAGAAGGCATAACAAAAGGTAAAAAGTCCAGAATCCCCACGGTATTCTGGCCCATACAATCCAACACTCCCCCTCAAGTTGATGCATAAATGTTACACTTGCCCAACTTGACTAGAATGGGATGAAACACTTTGCCACTTAGCCCCTTAGTGAACACATAAGCTAACTGATCAGTAGACTTCACAAAGGGAACATAGATGAGTTTGGCTTCAAGCTTCTTCTTGATGAAATGTTTGTCGACCTCCACATGCTTAGTACAATCATTCTGGATAGGGTTATGAGCAATGCTAATGGCAGCCTTATTATCACAATACAGCATCATGGGAAGATGAACAACAACACCAATGTCTTGCAACAATCCTCTAAGCCATAATAATTCATAGATTCCTTGTGCCATTGCACGGAACTCTGCTTCAGCACTGGATCTTGCCACAACATTCTGCTTCTTGCTACGCCATGTGACAAGGTTTCCATCCACAAAGGAGCAATATCCAGAAATAGATTTTCTATCGGTAGAGCCAGCCCAGTCAACATCAGTGTAAGCTTCAATTTTTAGATGACTACTGGGAGATAAGAGTATTCCTTTTCCTAGAGCAGACTTCAAGTACCGTAGGATGCGAAGGACTGCCTCCATCTGAGAGGAATAAGGATCATGCATAAACTGACTTACCAAACTCACATCAATAGCTATGTCTGGTCTAATATGAGATAGGTAGATTAGTTTTCCCTCTAATCGTTGATAGCGACCTTTGTCAACTGGTTCACCCTCTTTCTCCTTGAGTCTTGCAGTAGCTTCCATAAGGGTATCTAAAGGATGACACCCTAGCAGCTCAGTCTTAGACAATAGATTTTGGATATATTTCCTTTGAGAAAGAAAGATGAGTTAGATTTTAGGTTTAGGAGGTAAGAAGAGAGAAGGAAGAAGTTGGAGGAGGAAGAAGATAGCAAGAGAAGAGAGAAAAGAGAGAGAAGAGAGAAGAGAATATTTGGGTTGTAATCGATTGTGTTGGAGAGGCTTCTCCATACACCTATATTAAATCAATCATAACAAATAGGAAATTACATCCACCTCCCTAGGGAGGTACAAGGGAAATAAAGAAGAAAAACATAATTACATAATAAGGCAACTAGTAATGGGACTAGTTCCTAAACTACCCCTATTACATGACTTCTAACACTCCCCTTCAAGCTGGAGAATATATATCATGCATTCCCAGTTTGCGTAGGAAAGAACTAAACTGAGAGCCAAGAGCCTTGGTGAAGACATCTGCCAACTGATCACCAGTCTTCACAAAAGGAGTACAAATACAGCCAGAGTCTATCTTCTCCTTGATGAAATGCCTATCAAGCTCACTGTGCTTAGTCCGGTCATGTTGAACAGGGTTGTGAGCAATACTGATGGCAGCCTTGTTGTCACAGTACAGTCTCATGGGTCCTTCAGTGTCGAAACCTAGTTCCTGAACAAGTCTTTTTAGCCAGATGAGCTCACACAATCTAAGTGCCATAGCTCTAAATTCTGCCTCGACACTAGATCTAGCCACAACATGCTGTTTCTTACTCCTCCAGGTGACTAAGTTACCTCCCACAAAGGTACAATAGTCGGAGGTAGATCTCCTGTCTGTAATGGAACCAGCCCAATCGGCATCTGTGAAACCTTCCACTCTCAAGTGGTTGTGCCTTGCATACAACAATCCTTTCCCTGGAGAGGACTTTAAATACTATCCAAATAGCCACTCTTGGGAGCATGCATGAATTGGCTGACAACTCCCACTGCATAAGAGATATCTGGCCGAGTCATAGAGAGAGAGATAAGCTTCCCCACTAGCCTTTGATACTTCCCCGCATCAATAAGAGGAGGACCACGGTCCTCTCCTAGTTTGTGATTCTGCTCAATAGGAGAGTTTGCTGGTTTACAGCCTAACATCCTAGTCTCTGTCAACAAGTCAAGGATAAACCTCCTGTGACATATGTTGATTCCTTTCTTGGTCCTTGATACTTCTATTCTTAAGAAGTACTTTAAGGGACCTAGATCTTTGATCTCAAATTGCTGTGCCAAGTAGCTCTTCAATTTACCTATCTCAGCTGTATCATCTCCTGTGACCACGATATCGTCAACATAGACAATGAGAGCTATAATAGTACCATTACTCCGCTTGGTAAAGAGTGTGATCAGCATGGCTCTGGGAATATCCATTCTTCAGAATATCCTGTCGGAAGCTCTCAAACCATTCCTTTTGTGACTGTTTGCGACCATATAAAGCCTTCTTAAGGAGGCACACTTTCCCTTCAGCTGAAGGCATCTTGAAGCCTGGAGGAGTTTGCATGTACACTTCCTCTTCCAAATCACCATGAAGGAAGACATTCTTCACATCCAACTGATATAAAGGCCAATCTTTATTGGCAGCCAAAGATAAAAGAACTCTTATTGAGTTATGCTTGGCCACCGGGGCAAATGTCTCCTGGTAGTCAATTCCATAGACTTGACTGTACCCCTTGGCCACCAACCTTGCTTTGTATCTCTCAATACTGCCATCAGATTTGTACTTGATTGTGTTGACCCATCTGCATCCAACTAGGACACGTCCCTTGGGAAGGTCTACAAGTTGTCAAGTACCATTCTTCTCAAGTGCCATCATCTCCTCAGACATGGCTTGTCTCCACTTTGGGTCAGACATAACATCAATGACATTCTTGGGAATGGAAACAGTAGAGAGAGCAGTAATAAAGGCAAGGCCTATAGGAGAAATTGCATCATAGGAAACAAACTGGGATATAGGATTAGTACAAGTTCTTTTCCCTTTCCTAATAGCAATAGGAAGGTCCAAATCAGATGGAGGAGAAGAAATGTCACCTGATTGAGAAGAATGAATCTTAGGATGTGGATATGGATCTAAAGAGGACTCTTGGTAGGTCTTCTTTCTTATATTATGCAAGCCTTCACCGTTTTTGTATGTAATGTGGTAATCCTTCTCCTTTCCAGAACCACTTTCAACAACCAAATCTGTACTCCCCCCTGGTGGTTGGTCATCAACCTCAACCACATCTACAGTCCTGTGTTTCCCAATGTCAAGCATAAAAGGAGATGTAGGTAGAGAAAGAAAGAAATCATCAGTAGCCTGTTCACTCCCATAATTCTCCCTTTGAAGAGGATGCTAAGAAGGAACAAAGAAAGGGACTGACTCAAGAAAGGTAATATCCTTGGAAATGATACATCGGCGGGAAGAAGGATGATAACACTTATACCCCTTGGTAGTAGAAGAGTACCCAAGGAAGAGACACTTGAGAGCTTTGGGGTCAAGTTTAGTGCGGGCAGATTTGTTAACATGCACATAACAAACACAGCCAAAGACTCTAGGAGGAAGAGAAAAAGCAGAGGCCTTGGGAGATAAGATGTCCAAGGGAGATTTGAAATTAAGAAGCTTGGTAGGCATACGATTGATGAGAAAGGAGGCAGTGAGAAGGGCTGCGGACCAGAAGGTCTTGGGGACAAGCATGCCAAACAATAGACTACGGGTGACCTCCAGTAGATGGCGATTTTTCCTCTCAGCAACCCCATTTTGTTGGGGCGTGTCAACACAATTTTGATGCGGGTCTCAAATTGAGTAAGGATCATTTGGTAAAAATTTTGAAAGGCATCACAAACATCACTCTTATGCTTCAAAAGTACAGTCCATGTGGCACGGGAAAAATCATCAACAAATGACACAAAGTAACGAAAGCCAAATAAAGAAGTAGTAGGGGAAGGACCCCAAACATTAGTATGCACAATATGAAAAGGAGCAACAGTTCTATTACCATGATAAGGATATGAAGACTGACAATGTTTGGCAAACATATATGGTTCACATTGAAAAACATAAGAAGAGGCAATAGAAGAAAATAAGTGAGGCAATTGTTTCCTCATTACAACAAAAGATGGATGGCCAAGACGACGATGCCATAACATAACAGAATCCACAGAACTACATTCATTACGTCCACATACATAGGAATGAGCTGTGGGCAAAAATAGATAAAAAAAAGTAGAGGCCTTGATCCTAACGTCCACTACCAATAATCCTCTTCATTACCAAATCCTGAAAGAGACAGTGAGAAGGAAAAAATGTGACACAACAGTTGAGAGATTTAGTCAGATGACTCACAGATAAAAGATTCAGTGTAAGGTTAGGGACATGAAGAACAGAAGAGAGGGAAATAGATGATGTCACAAGGATATTACCCTTACCAGATATGGAGGAAAGGGAGCCATCAGCTACCCTAACCTTGTCCTTACCAGAGCAAATGGTATAGGAATCAGAATAATGAGACGTACCAGTCATGCGGTCTGTGGCACCCGAGTTAATGACCCAAGACTGGGCAGCAGTAGAAGCTGAGGTGGAGACCTGCAAAGCTGAGGATGATGAGGACCCAACTATACTAGATGTAGAAGATGTGCTCAACTGTGGCACAACCTTGCGAACCACTGCATCCATGAAGGTGGAGTCATCCTGTGGGGCATCAGCATCAGTCGCCGCCGCGGAATGAGCTCGAGCTCCCCCTCTACGGCCACCATGACCACGCATACCAGGAGGACGACCATGGAGAGACCAACACCTATCCTTCGTGTGTCCAGTGCGTCGACAATGATCACATTTAAATTTGTCTCGCCCAACTCCACTGGCACCAACTGTCTCCACAGTACTGGCTTCCTCACGGTTAGGCCCTGGGCCTCTACCACCTCCACGAGTGTCTTGAACAGAACTAGAATTGAGGGCTGACCTCTCAGATGATGCTGGTGGTGGTGCCATAGTAAGCCGCCTGGTCTCTTCACTCTGTAAGTAACTACAGACTTCACTAAGAGAGGGAAGGGGAGACCGGCCTAACAGCTGGAGTCTAACTGGCTCGTAGTCAGGGTTCAGACCACCAAGTAAAGAGAAGACACACTCCTTTTCAAGAGTCAGATACACTTTTGCTTCATCCTCTGGGTTGGTCAAATGAAGGCCCTGTAGTGATCATACTCGTCCACAAGATTAAGGAACGCACTGTAGTACTCAGAAATAGTGCTGTCACCTTGTTTCAATGAGTGAATTTTTTGATGGAGCTGATAGACCTTGGCAGTGTAAACTACTCTGTCAAAGGCCACAGAGACACTATCCCAAATAGCTTTGGTTGTTTCCTTCCTTATAAGCCTTCTCCCAATCTCGGGCTTCATGGAGAAGATCAACCATGTCATAACTGTAGAATTTTCAGTCTCCCATTTATCAAAAGTAGGTGAACCAGATGTGGGAGCCTTGATAGCACCTGTGAATCTGTGATATATCCAAGTTTTCGCTTACTCCTAAGAGAAAGTCTCACAGACTGTGACCAATCTAGGTAATTAGTACCATCAAGCTTCACAAAAGAAATCTGTTGGTGAATACTCTCATAAGCCAACTGAGGGACAACAGTAGGGAGCTATGAATCAGCAGTACCAAGCACAGATGCATCTAAAGCAGCCATGATGGAAGGGATTTGACAATAAACAAGAACACCAAAGACAAGTGGGGAGTACACACTCAACCCAAACAAGCAAAAAATCCAATAAGCAGCCTAGGATAGCACACTGTCGAAGCAGTCCTAGCAGCAAATCTCTAAGAGGACTTAAATCAAGCACTTCTAGTGCATTCCAACATCAGTCCAGCGAGCAGTCCCTTATAATATTGTACCACAAAGCTTGTAAGAAGTAGTATCAACTCCAAACAAGAGGAAAGGCCTCACAAAGGCTGTGCATACACATCCCTCAACCAAAAGAGCATCAAACTGTAGTTCAAAGCAAGAAAAAAGGGTAAACACTCTCGGGTTTACCTGGGCAGAACAGAGGATCCCACACAAGAAGCAAATCTGCTCATATGGCTTCTTCAATCAGCAAGGAAGATCATAGCCATCCTCATAAGTGTCCAAGGGCGATGCAAATGAGCCTGACCAAGACACAAAAGCAATCTGAGAATAGCAGCAGCTGCAACCTGAACCTGAACCTGGCGAAACTTGTAGCAGCAGCTATGTGAGATCTAATCCTTCAAGAGAGCTTCAAAACAGCTCAGGTATATCCTTCAATCATCAAAAGTAGCTAGAATGAGCCTATTCCATACTCTTTAAGCAAAGCTGTACACAGGAATCTCCTCTTTGGAATCCTTAGACACAAAGGATTTCAAAGAGAAGAGAAAGAATGAAAACAGGGACTGAACACGACTCTCAAACCTTTAGCCTTCTCTGATACCAAGTTAGATTTTAGGTTTAGGAGGTAAGAAGAGAGAAGGAAGAAGTTGGAGGAGGAAGAAGATAGCAAGAGAAGAGAGAGAAGAGAGAAGAGAATATTTGGGTTGTAATCGATTGTGTTGGAGAGGCTTCTCCATACACCTATATTAATTCAATCATAACAAATAGGAAATTACATCCACCTCCCTAGGGAGGTACAAGGGAAATAAAGAAGAAAAACATAATTACATAATAAGGCAACTAGTAATGGGACTAGTTCCTAAACTACCCCTATTACATGACTTCTAACAAGATGCCCTTTGAAGATCGAGCAACCTTTATCCCTAGAAAATATTTTAGAGCTCCCAGATCCTTTATTTCAAACTCACGGCCAAGGATGTGCTTCAATTTTTTGATATTATCACCATTATTTCCGGTTACCACAATATCATGAACATAGACTATGAGAATGGTTACCTTATCACCAACTCGTTTGATGAACAATGTATGATCAACATTGCTTTGCTTGTATCTCACTGAAATCATAGCCTTGTGAAACTTGCTGAACCAAGCTCTAAGTGACTGCTTCAACCCATAAAGAGCACGCTTCAATCTACACACCTTGCCCCTGTTCTGATCATCAGAGAAGTCTGGTGGAATATCCATATATACCTCTTCCTCTAGCTCCTCATGGAGGAAGGCATTCTTCACATCAACTGTTGAAGATCCCAGCCAAGATTTACAACACAGGACAATAATACTCTTACAGTATTGAGTTTCGCCACTGGTACGAAGGTCTCCTAATAGTCAACTCCATATGTTTGAGTGAAGCCCTTTACAAACAGACATGCCTTATATCGATCCACTGTCCCATCTGCCTTCTGTTTGACCATAAACACCCATTTACATCCCACTGGTTTGTCCCCTGGAGGAAGAGCCACAAGATCCCACGTATTATTTTTTTTCAATGCTATCATTTCTTCTAACATTGCTGCCTTCCACTTTCCATCTGTAGATGCTTCCTGTCAATTTTTAGGAATAGAAACAGAAGAAAGAGAAGATACAAATGCACAAAAGGAAGAAGAAAGAGAACTATAAGAAACAAAACCAGATATGGGATGCTGAGTTCAAGTCCTAGTACCTTTGCGATGAGCATAGGTAGGTCGGAAGAAGTCTTACCAGGAGAAGTAGGATCTGGATCCTGAGCCGGTAACTGGATAGGTATGGTACTAGTTTAGTATCTTGTTATTTTATGTTCTAATTTTTCTGTTTTACCTTTTACCTCCCTAGGGAGGTGGTTGTAATTCTCACTTTATATTAGTAAATCAAATAAGGGAGAGGAAACACACTCTCCACCATTCTGTTGCACATTTTCTCTTCTCACCTCATACCTGCTCCTCTCTCCTCTTGGTTTGATCTCTACACCATTTCCAACTGTTACTTTGTTTTCTTCATTATCCGATGTAGTACTTGCCCAACTTCACTTGTAGATCTTTCCTTCAATGTATGTATTATTCTATTGCAATATCTTATTTCATCATGAATTATTCTTTAATTAATCTTGTTCAAGCATTTTTTTTTGTTATACTTTGAATTTGTTATGGTTGTCTAATATGTTCCACTTTGGGGCAGGTTTCATCAAAGCGGGCTGTTGTGGATGCTCTTGTTCAAGAGGGTTTCTCTACAGATGTGGCACAGGTATACTTTTGAACACCAACTGCTTTTGTTTGTTAACTATATCTGAATAACATGCTTGATTGATCCTCTTAAATGAATTCAAAAACTCTTGATCAATTATCTCTTTGAAATCATTAGAGCACCATTTTCATAGAATTTCATATGTGGAATCTCTTCTCGAATATATTCTTTTGCATGTTTTGTACTCTTGTCCCGCTGCCGCCAAGATAGTCCTGTTTGTGGTTTTTCACCGTCCTAATTGTTTGTCCATTTAAAAAACCAAGATATGAAGTTTTGTTGGACTCCCATCACACCCTATTTAATCATCCACACGTTTATTGTATTCGCTTTTCATAATTGTTTCCCTCTACTAATAAGCCAAATTAATTGGGTTATTGTGGTAATGTTGGAAATGGGGTTTGATTAGTGGTTGTAATGCAGTTCAAGGTTCTGGAAAGAATCTAGCAAAAACTGCGATTATAAGCAGAATCTTTTAGGAATAAATTTGGCCTTTTACATCAATTAAGAGAAAATTAAATACTGTTCAATCCAATGGTCAGATCACCCAGAAATTTATTGAGTGTAGTAGCAGTTGGAAGCTATCTAACAATTTGTAGTCTTGAAATTTGATTTATTTTTATGAGTTTTTTGAGCTGTTGAGCTGTGCATACGTGGCTGAAGGCTCCTGTTCTGGGCCTCCTGGCCAACTTCGTTCCTCTATTCTTCTTCTAGTTATGGTTTTACCTCAACCAGGTGATCTGTCCATTATTTCTCCATCTTATTCTTCTTTTCCTTGTAATTTCCAAAATTCTCTCTCTTCTTTCCTGTTTTCAAATCAAATCCAGTATTCTGCAATTGTCTTTCTGAATATCAAATCATTCTCTCACACTGACTTAACTAAGTTGACTCAAAAGAGAACTATTAAGTATTTTAATCTTACTCAAACACTTAAAAGCTAAGACACTATAACTGTATGCAAACTTAAACCCCCATATATGGGCTTATAAAATTGGCCTGTTACAACAAATAACCCATAAACAAGTAATTCAAGGCCCATAGAACCCATCCATGGTCCAAAATAAAGTCTTCCTTGGCCCAATCAGGCAGTCTTGATTCTTGACTGCATCAGGATGATTAGTGCATTAACAACAACCTCCTAAAAAAATGTTTTGTACGTTGTAGATATATATACTTTTGGAGTCGAATAAATCACTCTTAAGAGGCACAGACCATATTTTCCCTTTCTTATGGCTGTTAACAACAACCTCCAAAAAATGTTTTGTACCGAGTCAAATAAATCACTCTTAAGAGGCACATACCATTTTCCCCCTTTTTTTGGCTGTCTATTTCTTTCTGTCCTAGTGGAATATCCTGTTGAAGATGTTCCATTCCTTATTGTGGTAGATGTGGAAATGGAGAAACTGATTCAAAATACTTGTTGACTGCTACTGAGAATATCTAGTTACATTGAATCATTCCTGCTTAATTGGGCATGTGTGATAAAATTGTGCAGCTGCGATAGACTTGTCTTTTGTTGCATAGGAGTGGTGTTAATTGATGCAAGCAGGGATCCAACAAGGACCGTAAACAGCCTGGGGGGGGGGGGTAATGGGTGGGTCCAATGAAAGAATTTGTGGCTTTGATTATTAGAGAGATGGAGTAGCAGAAAATTATTAGGAAGAATTTTAAATCTTGAAAAACAAGTTTTAAGAGAGAAATTATGTCGTATGAACCAATGAATATGAGATATTGAGATCAAGAAATTATGGTGGAATTCCTTACGATTTTCGATTACCAGATTATTGAAGGAAAGTTCAGATTTCTGATATCTAAGATGAACCAAGGCAATGGGTTAAAGATATAAGGATCTGGTGGTCAGAATTAATGGAAATCGGTAGCAGAATGTAGGGTCTAGAGGTTCATGTTTAATAAGAAATAAATCAGAAAATATTGCCAAGATTGATAAAGCAAAGAAGGGAGATAGCAAAGGGTATCTTTAGCATAAGAAGAGAGAAAAAGGAGGAGAACTTAGAATTTTCAGACAAGAAGTCAAAGGCTGATAGAGCTAAAAATTGGGCGATAAAAGAGTGAATCGAAGGGAGAGAAGAGGGAAGAATAATAGTACCGTAGGGAAAGAAAAGAGGTAACTGTTCTGAAAGTAGGATCTGAAGATAATGGTAGTTTGTAGACAGAGATAGAGAGATGGATAACTGAACTGAAAGTAGGATCTGAGATAGAGAGAGATCAGCCACTACAACATTTCACCTGTCACTATACTACCGCAGGGCGTGTTGTATTTATAGAGTATAGACTAAAATTGGAAGCAAAAGAAATAAAATACTAGAGATCCGCCACACAAGGGCAACCATAGGCAACATTTCATCAATATACTACCGCAGGGCATGTACCATGGTCCGAGAACTCACGAGATCTCACCGAGATTCTCGGTTTTTCGAATTTCCGAGTCGAGATGGCCATCGAGTGAGAAAACTGCAATATCTCGCCGAGATCTCGGGCCAGGTCATGGTTTTGGGTCTCGGGTCATGTTTTGTACCCATTTAACTAAAGATATAAGGGGCATCTCGATAGAACTCGCTAATCTCGGCGAGTTCTGTCAAGAGGCCTTTGTTATCTCTCTTCTATACTTCTCTCAAATCCTCTCTTCCACTCTTCATTTTTTTCATGGATTGAAAGCTTTGGAAGGTGATTTTGCTGCCAAATAGAAGATTGAAGCTCACTTTTGTAAGATTCATAAAGTTTTTGAAGGATTTTTGAAAGGATTTTTGAAAGGTAAGCCATTTTCCCTAAATCTATTTTTTTCCAAAAAAAATTGATGAAACCTTGGTAGATTCATGTGATTTTAAGTTATGTTACACAACTTTGGCCGATCTATCACTTGAAGGAGTCTGAATTTTTTTTTCGGTTATTAAATTTTTTATTATAATTTCCGAAAAAAAATGAATTTTTTCAAAAAAGAAATTGAAAAAAATAGGATAAATACTTATTGTTTGGATGTGATTTTCATATATGTTAGACAAGTTTGGATGCTCTACAGGCTCATGGAGTCATTTTTTTTTCACCCATTAAAAAAAATATTTTATTTTTCAGATTTCAGCAATCAACATATATCAAATTAAAGAAAATACCTGTTTTTGTTGGAAAATTATGCACAACATATGTACATAATGTCCAACTTCAAATGATGTCAAATATATCATTATGTTATAATATTTTATACTTTAGGGTATAATTATTTTTAATAAAAATTGTAAATATTATTTTTAATTAAGAAATAAATACTAGGGTTAGGGAATAAATAAGAGATAGGTATTTTATTGTTCTAGTAGCTTCACATTATGTTTAATAGTTATGAATACAATACTTTAAGTGTTTAATACTTTACTTTAAGTCTGTAATAGTTACTAATACATGTTTTTTTATGTAACAGTGTAAAAAATAAGATATTTTTTACACAATGGGGGATATAGCATGGCTACATGGAGTCCCGATGTTCGAGGACAAAAAGAAGTCAAAGTGTAACTACTGTGGAAAGATTCTAAATTCTAGAGGAGCAACTAGGTTAAAGCAACATTTGTCTGGTGTAGGCAAGGATGTTGCCTCATGCCGAAATGTTCCGAGCCAAGTGAAACTAGCTATGGCACAAAACTTGAGAGGAGTACGAATAAAGAAAGCTGAGAGGGAAAGACATCAAATAGCTTTTGATGAGGCAGTTCTAGAGAGGCCTGGTGTAGAGATCCGTGGAGGAGTAAGAGATGATACTGAATATAGGCCTATACCTGGTGAGTTCGAATCAGAGGCTGAATGGAGGATTTACCAGCAAACTTTGGCAGAGAGTAGACAAAGTTTTCATTTTGCGAATATGAGAGCATATGAGCAAGCAAGAGGAGTTGGTGGATCTGGCTCAGCTGCACCAGTGCAAGAAGATGAGAGGAGGAGAAGCACTGGCATAAGAGATATCCCACGGCCCCAAGCCCGACCACGAGCACGTTCCCCAGATCCCATTTTTGAGCAAGATCCATCTACCTTTAGGCAACAAGATGCCTACCAGCCAACCATTCCACAAGTGTTTGGTGGTAAACAAGAGGAAGCACGGAAAGCCTTCAGCAAGTTCATGCTATACAATGGCATTCCAGCTAATGTAGCACAAGGAACATACTGTAATGCATTCCTTGACGCTGTAGGGAGGGCTGGCCCAGGATAGAAGGAGTCTTCACCATATGAGTTATATAATGTATATTTGCCTCAAGAGGTAGAGGAGCTGAAAGAGTACATAGAGGGTCTGAAGCCAAGGTGGGATACATATAGGGTTACTCTTATGGCTAATGGTTGGACTGGACCTACTAGACAGTCCATTATAAATTTCATAGTGAGTTGTAATGGGAAGACTGTATTCTTGAAGTCTGTCGATGCATCAAAGCATGTAAAGGATGCATCATACTTGTATAAGCTACTGAAGCAAGTGGTGGAGGAAGATATAGGAGCAAAGAACGTTAACCAAATTGTGACGGATAACGATTCTAATTTTAAGAAGGCTGGAGAGAAGTTGATGAACAAGAAGAGTAAGAGGATCCACCTCTTTTGGACTCCATGTGCAGCACATTCCATTGATTTAATGCTGAAAGACATGGGGAAAAAAGCTTTGGTGGCTGGTGTGGTCAATAGGGCAAGGCAAGTGACCAACTTTGTGTATAACCATGGTTATGCCTTAGCCATGATGAGGGAAAAATGCAAGGGGGATTTAGTGAGGCCTGGTGTCACTCGATTTGCCACCAATTACATTGCATTGAAGAGCTTTTAGACGAAGGTGATAGGTCTGAGGTCTATGTTTGCAAGTGAACAGTGGTTTGGTTAGCAAGGTTCTAGGACAGAAGAAGGGAAGGCAGCACAACAGACCATTGCAAGTGATCAATTTTGGAAGGACTTGCATAAAGTTGTTGCCATATTAGAGTCAGTGGTGGCAGTACTAAGGATGGTTGACACGGAGAAGAAGCCTACCTTGCCCCACATATATGTTGCCCTGGAGAAAATGAAGGAAATGGTCCGAGCTGTAATACCCCGAAGTGCTCGGTCATACATTAACATCATTGATGAGCGGTGGGAGAAGCACTGGAGTCATCCATTGCATAAAGCTGGTGAGTTCAACACTTCAACATACTTTACACTTTATATGAGTTTTTACATTTACATATTCAAAACTCAAAAGTATTAAGTCACTAACAAGTTATATTTGTGGTTTCCCCTTTACTAGCATACTATTTGAATCCAAAGTACCAATACTCGCATGATCTTGGGCTAGACACAGATTTGTTAGTGGCAGTTCAAACTGTTATTGAGAAGTTGGAGCCCAATGCTAAGACACAAGCTGACTGCAATGACGAGGTGAGAGTATGGGACTTTGGTACTTTGGTAGTAAGTAAAGGAATGTAATTACTAAATAGCAAATACTAATGCCTCTAATAATGTTTGAAATTTAAAATGAAAATAGATCAAATTCTTCAGAGAGGCCTCAGCAAGTTTCAGTCGAAAAGCTGCAGTGGAGGGTAGACAAAAGTCAGACCCTGGTAGGTGGCATGACATTACATTTATGAATTATAATTTTATCCCTTTAGAATGCACATATTCTTAATATTCTATGTTTATAATGCAGCTGACTAGTGGGTGCTTTATGGTACAAGTTCACCCAATCTGAGGAAGTTAGCAGGCAAAGTGCTCTCACAAACTTGTTCATCCTTTGGGTGCGAGCGCAACTGGAGTACATTCGCATTGATATACTTAAAGAGGCGGAACAGATTGGGTAGTCAACGACTGGAGCAGCTGGTGTACGTGCATTATAATATGAGACTAAGGATGAGGCGCATACGTGAAGAATTTGAGACCAATGACAAAGATCCCATCGAACTAGCCAACATATTCCAGGAGGACTCTGATGATGATGAGGATCCCCTATTCCAGTGGGTGAGGGATCGTGGTGCACCAGAGATGGATGAGCCTGGAGGTAGGCCCGACTCCACCATTGCGTCCGTAACTGGTACAGATGTTGAGGACTATATGTCGCAAGAGGGGCATACACATTCAGAGTCACCGAGACCTTTTGAGGCTGCAACAGGAACTGCTCCTGATGATGATGATGATGATGATGGTGATGATGGTGATGGTGATGGTGATGACCCTGCTGGTGGTAGTGGTGGTGGTGGTGGTAGTGGCAAGCCGAGTGATGGTTATTATGATGATCGTCATGAGGGGATGCGCGAGCAATACCAGCATGAAGTGGGAACGCAGGAGGACCCTGTGCTTTTCACAAGTGAGTCTCAGTTTACACATGCCACACAAGATCAAGACCATGGTGGCCACAAAAAAACGTACAAGAGAAGGACGGGTCGCAAACACAACCAACCTCAACATGATGACACGAGTATGAACACCATGCTAACAAGTTTTGGAAGCATGAGTATGGCTACTGGTAGTGAGCATCAGTCGTGGCATTCATCTCAGCCTCATCATCACTATGATTATGGTCAGGAGAGCACCGGTTCTGAATATAGTGCCTATGGTCAGTTTGGCCAGTCAACACATCAGTATGACAATCAAAGCACTGGGTCTGGTATTGGGCCCACATTCCCAATCCCATACATGCTTCAATATGGCAGTAGCAGAAGCAGTGGATCTCACACTTCATGGCAACCGTCTCACGCCACATGGCAACAGCTGTACCCTAGGATGGGGACCTTGCTATATGTGGATGACAACTCTTATATGAATGCTGTGGAGAACTATATGCAACAGTGGAGCAACAATATGTCATGGGAAGACTATGTGGGACAAGTGGGGAATGAATATATGATTCAATCTCATTTTATGTGATGATAGTTGTAACTTGTAACATTGTTAAACTTAAGCAATTTGATGTTTCACTTTAACATTTGTAATGCTTATTAAGTTGTTTTACTATTAATTGAATGTTTTGCTAGCTTTCTATTACTAAATTATGTCATTAATGTATAGAGTATGGTATTTTAGTACGTCGTCGCCTACCAACTTAGGGTCTGATGTAAAAGTCCTATTTGGACTTTGTTTGTGCAAAATCTGATAATGCCATTATGTTTAAATGGCCTAAAATAGGCTGAATACCAACTTTCAGACCCAAAAGAGGTCTAAAACCCACCGAGATGGGGTTCCGAGTCGGAAAAAAAAATTACAAAAACTCGCCGAGATCTCGACTCGACTCGGTTTTAGGCTGGGCCAAGATGGCTCCGAGACCCGAGTTTTTGAACCTTGGCATGTACACTCTATCGTTATAGACTAAAAAGGAAAGCAAAATAAATAAAATACTTTGTGTGGACTTTCTAAGACTAAGACTTCTAAAATTAGGACTCTTTGGCTGTCAAATAGAAGCTGGCTAAACCTAACCACCTATGGACCACCTTTTAAAATTGATAAAAAGAAAGGACAACTGGAAACCCCACATGACCCCACAACTAATCATAGTTGTCACGTTGTGATGCAGGTCCAAGCATCCGCAAGAAGAAGAGACAGCCCTAGAAGTAGGGCCGATTGTTGGAGCCTTAGTTTATTTCAGTCTTAGTTTATTTTGCATTTCATACTTAGTTTATTTTCCAGTCAATTTGTAAACTTACATTGAACCAGTTCAAACCATGATTCAGTGTAAGTACATTAATTGTTAGGGGATTTAATCATATTGGTAGTTAGGGAATCTTTTTAGATATTTAGCTTTTAACTTAAGTTGTCCCACCCCTCCACGATGTTTGTAGAGGGTGTGTTTTGTATTAGGAATAGGATTTGGGCCTATAGTCATATTATAAATAAATAAATTGTGGGAGGCTCCCCCATAATTCAGATTTTAAAAAATATTCAAGCTTTCTACTTTGCTGCTACTGCTGCTGCCTTGCTCCATTGTGAGTGCTACCTTGTGGACTTTATCAAGGTGAAGGGATTGGTGGATCTCCAATCGACTCCTTGCATCTTGTAGATCGGGAGACTCTCTTTTTAATCTTCAAAGCTGCTGCAATTGAAGAATCTGCAAATCCAGCAAGTATTTTACAGTTTTCAGCAATCAACCTTCTTCTTCTAATCCTCCAACCTAAACCCCATTAATCCCCAATCGATCCTCTAAACCCTAGTTTCACCTATTTTCCTATTTCCCAAAACCCAAAACTCGAAACCCTAATTTTCTGATTTTTAATTCTTATTCAAATTGCACTAAACCTAGTTCATTAAACTTCTACAAACCTGCCTAGCTTTACCAAATAAGATCCAACCCCATTACCTTAAGTCTAACCCTAGTTTTGACCTAATTCCTCAAATCTGCCCAATCAGCCAGCTATTTAGAGGATCCTGGTTACTTGGCTCCTAGTAGATCCTTTGTCTATCTAGGACTGCATTAAGTCGCCACGACGATCCAAGTCGGTGAAGGGGTGTCTAATCGATATGTTGGCAAGTCGCCTGCCATGGCGATCATGTTTTATTTTTTATTTTCTCTATTTTTAATGTCATTTAGTATGCTATAATATATACCCTATAACATAAAAAATCAACATGAAAGTGTACTACTGAGTATTGACTAGTGTTGTCCTTGACTCTTTGAGAGTTGAGTTATGAAAGTGACTACAAAAGTAACAAAACAAAAAAACAATTACAATAACATAATTTATATTGAGTGAATAAACCTAATAAACAGCCCACCTAAACAAAAAAAAAAATTGCTGATGTGAATGTGATTGTGTGATTGTGTGGTGGTGCCGTGGTGGTGCTTGCTGCTGTTGGTGTTGCTTTACCAAACAAAAAAAATTGCTCTCTTTCGCTCTGTCTCTCTCTCTTCGTGTGTGTATGTGAGTGGTGGTGGACTATTGGGCCACTGGCTGTAATCTCTGTCTCTCCCTCTGTCTCCTGTGTGTGTGTGGCTGTGTGCAAGGGAAGAAGAAAGAAAGAAAAAAAAACCCCCCTCTCTGTGACTGTGTGTAAGCCTGCAAGGCAAGAAGAAAAAAAAAAAAAAAAAAAACCCCTCTCTGTGACTCTGTGCAAGCCTGCAAGGCAAGAAGAAAAAAGAAAGAAAACCCCCCCTCCTCTCTATTGACTCTCTATCTCACGACTCTCTCCCTCTCTGTGAATATTACGTATAAAAAAAAACAAAAGAAGAAGAGGAGTTGTCGGAAGTGAAGAAGACGACTCTCTCTCTCTCTCTCTCTGTCTCTTGCTGCTTGCGTGTGCGTGTGCATGAGTGAGTGAGAGTGGTGGTGGTGAGTGGTGTGACAAGAGTATACACTCATAGTCTCATAAAAGAAAGAAAAATCTTCGGAGGACTGGGAGGAGAAGAAGAAGAACCAAATAAAATAAAAAATAAACAAAAAGCACTTTACTTACTTGCTTGGAGAGGTTGCCGGAGCCGAGGAAGGACGCCAAGAGTCGTGGCTGAAGAGGGGTTCGAAGAAGTGAAGAACTGCGTCGCTGTAGAAGGAAGGAGGCCGAGAGTCTGTTTTCGATTTCTATTTTTCCCAATTAGGGAGAGTTAGAGTATAGTGTTTAATGTTTTCTAAATTTTTTTATGTTAATGTGTATTGCAGGTGTAGCTTAAAAGTTACACCTCAAATACACATTAAGGAAAAAGCACTAAGGTTAAAAATTTTTTTGTTAAAAACTTAAGTTTTATATACTGAAACAAGAATATCACCTGATATGGCCATATGTCGTGGTATGGCGTCCATGTCAGCGCCATGGCGACGCCATGGAGGCCATATTAGTCGATATTCGTGACTCAACCATATCGTTGGTTGATATGCACCCTTCTCCAGCGATATGGTGGTGGTGAGTGGTGTGACAAGAGTATACACTCATAGTCTCATACAAGAAAAAAAAAGTCTTCGGAGGACTGGGAGGAGAAGAAGAAGAACCAAATAAAATAAAAAATAAACAAAAAGCACTTTACTTACTTGCTTGGAGAGGTTGCCGGAGCCGAGGAAGGATGCCAAGAGTCGTGGCTGAAGAGGGGTTCGAAGAAGTGAAGAACTGCGTCGCTGTAGAAGGAAGGAGGCCGAGAGTCTGTTTTCGATTTCTATTTTTCCCAATTAGGGAGAGTTAGAGTATAGTGTTTAATGTTTTCTAAATTTTTTTATGTTAATGTGTATTGCAGGTGTAGCTTAAAAAGTTACACCTCAAATACACATTAAGGAAAAAGCACTAAGGTTAAAATTTTTTTTGTTAAAAACTTAAGTTTTATACACTGAAACAAGAATATCACCCGATATGGCCATATGTCGTGGTATGGCGTCCATGTCGGCGCCATGGCGACGCCATGGAGGCCATATTAGTCGATATTCGTGACTCAACCATATCGTTGGTTGATATGCACCCTTCTCCAGCGATATGACGCCTTGGTGGTGCCATGGCGATGCCATGACAACTATGCAACTAATAATGAAATAAAATACAAAATTGCTACTAGTTTTCAATAATAGACTCTAGACTGTATGGACAAAATCCTAGCCATCCATTCGGGATCTTAGAACGCTGCTGCATTCAAGGCATCAAGTATCGATATCATTTAGTGTATCAGAAGGGTGGTTCTAAGAGATGTCTAGGAGATGTATCGGAGGGACACTAAGAGACAAGATACGCAGGGATACGCTTAAGATATGTATGGATAAGCTTAGGATACATGCAAACTGCCATTTTAAAGCATAATACACCATAAATAAGTAGTAATTAGGTTTGACCATAGGATGTTAAGTGGTCGGATCAATATCTGTCATGTGGCAGATCAGTTAGGGCCTAAATTTGTGTAAAGGAATGTCCCATTGATACACTGATTACCTGTCAAATTTGAACCTTGTTTAGTCATTCAACCTTATCCGAGTGTTTTTAAGGACTGTCACCAAATTGACAGATAGTTGTCGGACTGCTCAGGCCAATGGCATTTTTTGGTGAATGGTCCTTAACTTTCACCTGCAAGGTTCAAGATCTCGGGTTTCGACCAGCCAGAAACCGAGATATGGTTGAAACCTGGTCGAAACCAGTGATTTTTTCCTTGCCAACTCGAGTTGGTGGTTTCGAAGCCAAGAAATGCTTTTTTTGATCTGATTTTTTGTATACAACCTATTTTTGACATTCTAAACACAATGCCTGAACTATTTTCACAAAAAAAAAACACTCAAAATGGTACATGTGGTTTTTGACCCAAGTTTACTAGTGTACACACAGTGTACTGAGAATCATAGTTGTCAGGCTAGGCACTTATTTATGCCAAATATCTAGTGTACGCACAGTGTACTGAGAATCATAGTTGTCAGGTTAGGCACTTATTTATGCCAAATATCATTTAAGTAAATGAAGTATACTTGAGTTATTATTCATAAATAAACAAATACTCCCCTATTTGAATCCAATAAAAATAGTTAAAAAATAAAATCCCAAAAGGATTAAAAGTCAACCCCAGTTCAAGAACAAAAACTGGATTTTCGGCGGTAGGTGCAATTTTCAACTTTCTAATGCTGGGTTTTTGTCAAATCTAAAAATTCCATAAATCTTAATATGGTAAACATTGCTAAAAACCAAAAGTGTGGTAAAATATTCATTTGCTTAAATCTGATTTATATTGAAGGAGTTATGTTCCGGTCAAAGTTAATTTGGTGTGCGCCAATGCTGTCAAAATGGCTCTAAATGAAAACAATTTTTTAAACATCAAAGCAAATGAATATTTTGCCACACTTTTGGTTTTTAGTAATGTTTAACCATATTAAGATTTATGGAATTTTTAGAATTGACAAAAACCTTAGCATTTTAAAGTTGAAAATTTCACCTACCGCCGAAAATTCAATTTTTGTTCTTGAACTGGGGGGTTGACTTTTTATCCTTTTGGAATTTGATTTTTTAACTATATTTATTGGATTCAAATAGGGGGGTATTTACTTATTTATAAATATTATCTTAAGTAAATGAAATACAAATACAAAAATATTTACTAAACTCGATGGGGATAAATAAGTGTTTGTCCTGGTTTCCAGCCAGGTTTCCTCAAGTTTTGATAGGGATAAGTGACACTTATATAGGTATTCAGCTCAAAACTAGAGAAATATGGTCGAAACCAACCGAAACCATGAACTTTTAAAACTCCCTGCTTAACTCGTCTCGGTTTCTTGCGAAACTAAGATATCTTGGTGGTTTCTGTCGATTTCGACCGAGTTCGTTTTCCATGTTCACCTGATGGAAGGGTATCTTAAGAACTGCTGAAAAGTCAACAGGCCCTCGTGCAAAATATCTGATGGCTCTGACCCTGATAAACTGTTGGACTGCCATTATTTCAATACTGAAAAATGAAGTTGGTGAGACTTGAATCTGACTGATGACATACATCTGTTGTATACCATTGTTGCAGAACTGCGGCTTATTTCAATAATTTTAATGAAAAATGAAGTTGGTGAGACTTGAATCCTGACTGATGACATACATCTGTCTTATACCATTGTTGCAGAACTGTTGGTTTAGTTCATTATGTCAAAATCAATGTTTGAAAATTTGAGTGAAATCTGTCAAAATTGGTGAGCTTCTAAACTTTTAGCAAAACCTGTTGAAATTGGCAAAATATTTCTGTTTCCTCAGGGTTCAAAATCACTCCACTAATGGAAATTTCAAACATGGTCAAAATATAATATCAATACCGCATAAACATTTCAATTTACCATGGAAGAAGCAACTGAGTGTCTCCCAAGTCAACACGGCTTTGAAACCTTTTGAGCAGTAACAGCACCCTCAGATTAAAACTGTCACGTATGCTGTATTCAGGATGTATTATATTTACTTGACAG
This sequence comes from Telopea speciosissima, assembly GCF_018873765.1. Lineage (NCBI taxonomy): Eukaryota > Viridiplantae > Streptophyta > Magnoliopsida > Proteales > Proteaceae > Telopea > Telopea speciosissima. The sequence continues at coordinate 163,973 of NW_025317382.1, forward strand.
GAAGGATTTTTTTTTTGGTAATTAAAAATATTACCGAACCCCAGGAGGGGGCAGGGAAAGGAGAACAAAGGAACAATATACAAAGAGGGAAGAGGGGCACGAACAAAAAGCCCACGAGGCCGACAAACAGCCAGCCAAAAAAAAGGGGGGGAGGGGGGCGGCCAGCCTGCCTACGCAGAGGTGACTGACTGCAAAAGGGCAGAATCAAGGCCCCAAAAATCCAAAATGTGTCTATTTTTGGAGTTGTCCATGGAGGGACGATGACGGATGCAGCTGAGCTTAGAGGACACATCAAAATAGATGGCTTTCCAAATCGCATCAAGAGATCTCGATTTGGAAGTCCATCTCCTGAGGTTCCTCTCCATCCAGATATGGTGGATAGCTGCGCTGAAGACAAGCTTCCCTATAGTGTCACATATAGAGCTTCCTGGAAAAGTATTGAGCAACCAAAACCATTCGCGATCAAAGCACCTGGTCCTTCTACTGCGCGGCCAGATAGAGGCTAAAGCTGTGTTCCAGATAGTGGTAGAGAAGGGACAGTCAAAGAAAAGATGAGGGATATCTTCACGGCCAATCTAACAAAGGATACAAGCGGGGGCAACAGGGATGGTTTGGTGGTTAAGGAAGGCTTGGGTGGGCAGACAAAGTCTGAAGGCTCTCCAAACTGTAAGACTGTGGCGAGGGATATGGTCTTTGAACCAAACAAGGTTGTGCCAGGGGACGGGGGGGGGGACAAGGGACCCTGGAGAAGTTCCAGGCAGAAGAGGAGGAGAACAAACCGGAGGGTGAGGGGAGCCAAATAACCTTATCCGTGCGGATGGAGGGAAGGAGGGGTAAGGGAGGAAGGGTGGCCCAGATCAAAGAGATGATGTCTGGGTTAAGGAGGGGTGAGAGGTCCAAGCCAGAGGAGATGAGGGAGGAGACAGTGGCAACCTTAAGGAGGCCAGAGTAAGAGATGGCCCTTGGGCCAAGAATGCTATAGAGGATGCCAGCAGGATGCCAAGGATCAAGCCAAAGAGAGGTGGAATTGCCATTGGAAATGGAAGAAGAGATACCACGGAGGGCCAGGGGCCGAAGGGAAAGGATCTTGCGCCAAATCCAGGAGGAGTCGGCATGGATGGACACAGTCCAAATGGAGTCAGATCTAAGGAGGTGAGAGTGGACCCAAGAGACCCAGATGGAGTCCTGGCGGGAATGGATTCTGCAGAGGAGTTTAAGGAGACCCGCAGTGTTAGAATCACGAATGCGGCGGATATCCAGACCACCTTCAGACTTGGGGAGGCAGATAGACTTCCAGCTGACAGGGTGGAGAAATCTAGGGGTGTCGCTACCCTTCCAGAGGAAAGCACAGAGGATTCGCTCAATAGCCTTGATGGTGGAGGAGGGGATGGAGAAGATGTCGGTCCAGTAAATGTAAGTCGCTTGGAGGACCGAGCTGATACATTCAAGCCTACCTGCGTAGGAGAGAAGCTTACCTTTCCAGAGCTGGAGGCGCTTGCGAATGATGTCAAGCATAGGGGTGCAGTGGTGGCTCGAGAGCCTGGCAGGAATGAGAGGAAGGCCAAGGTACATGACTGGAAGAGAGCCAATGGAGAAGCCAATTAAGAGGCGGAGAGCTTCTTTAGTGGAGTCAGGGGTACCAGCAAAGAAGATTTTAGATTTCAGCAGATTGACTCTGAGACCAGAAAGGGATTCAAAGAGATGAAGCGAGTCCATGATGGCGAAGATGGAGGCGTGGGACGCCTTAGAGAATATCATTAGGTCATCAACAAAGGCCAGATGGGAGAGGTTGGTGCTCTTGCACTTGGGAAGAGGGGAGATGAGGTGGAGATCAGTTTTGGTTTGCAGGCTTCTGGAGAGGACTTCCAGGGTAAGGGAGAAGAGGAAAGGGGAAAGAGGGCAGCCTTGGCGGATTCCAACATTAGAGTGAAAGAAAACTGCAGGCGAGCCATTTACCAAGACAGAGAAGGAAGGGGTGGAAATACAGGCGTATATCAGCGAACGAAGACAGGGGGGAAACCCATGAGGGAGAGCACATCACAGATGAAGTCCCAACGGATAGAGTCAAAGGCTCTGTGAAGATTAATTTTCAAGAGGGCCGCCGGAGAATGTGATTTGCGGTCAAAACCGCGAACAATCTTAGAACAGAGGATGATGTTGTCCGCTATACTTCGGCCGGAGATGAAGGCTGATTGGTTGGGACTGATAAGGGAAGGGATGACTCCCTTAATTCGATTGGCAAGGATCTTGGCAATGAACTTGTAGATGAGGTTGCAAAGGGAGATAGGCCAGAAGTCAGTCAGAGAGGAAGCCCCGTCCTTTCTAGGGATGAGGTAGATGAAAGTGTGATTGATCTGAGCTAGCTGGCCAGGTTTGAAAAAGAAGTTGCGGACAACTTTGAAGATCTCACCTTTAAAGGAGTCCCAATGACTGAGAAAGAATCCCATACTGAAGCCGTCAGGGCCAGGAGCCTTGTTGGACTTATGGGAAAGGATAGCTCGAGAGATTTCATCATCAGAGGGGATGGCCGTGAGAAAGCTATGGAGGGCGGGGGGAATGAATTTGTCAATGGGAGAGTAGGGGATAGGGGAGGGGGGGGGGGAAGGGACGGGTTGAAGAGGGAGGAAAAGAAAGAGGAAGCAGCATCTTTGATGTCAGGGGGGAGGAGAGGTGGGTTCCATCAGAAGCGACGAGGAGGGTGATGGAATTCCGATTTTGCCTAGCTCTGAGGGAGCGATGGAAAAAGGCAGAATTCGAGTCACCACGCTCCAACCACTTAGAGCGCGATTTCTGATGGAGCAAGCTTTCCTCAGAGAGGGAGAGAGAGGAAAGATCAGCGGAGAGGCGCTTCTCCTCAGCGGCGAGAGCCGGGTTGAGAGGGTTAGACTAGAGCTGAAACTAAATGGAGGAGAGGTCAGACCAGCAATCAGAAAGACGGGAAGGGATATTGCCGAAGGTTCCAACGCCGAAGGGCAGATTTGGTGTTGCGGAGCTTACGAGCCAGGGCTACCAAAGGGAGAAAGGGGGAAGAGACCGGGAGACGCCAGGCTTTCTTGATGGTCTGGAGGTAAAGGGGGTGGGAAGTCTACATATCAAAGAACTTGAAAGGTTTAGGACCAAACGAGGAATAGGGCTGGAGAGAGATGAGGCAGGGGCAGTGGTCAGAAAGACCTTGGAGAAGGAAGGAGGCATGGGAGTGGGGGAGGGAGGAGAGCCAAGGCTCATTCACAAGAAAGCGGTCAAGCTTGCAGGCTATGCGGTTCGGGCCAACACGGCGGTTATGCCAGGTGAGAGGAGAACCTGACCACCGAAGATCATAAACGCCAAGATCCTCAATGCAATCATTGAAGGGGTCGACTGCCGAGAGATCAATAGGCCTACCACCCAATTTTTCAAGCTGGGAGCGGACAACATTGAAATCTCCGCCAATGCCCCAAGGGAGGGAGTCTAAACCAGGCCGAAGGAGGGCGAGATCGGACCAGAGGGTCAGACGATCAGAGGCAAGATTAGAAGCATAGACTACAGTGATGTAGAAGGGGGAGGGAGAGTGGTGAAAAGAGAGCCGGAGATGAACAAATTGGGGGGAAGAGTGGGAAAGGGTGATATGGATTTTGGAGGGGTCCCAGAGAATCCAGATCCGACCAGAGGGCGAGTGGGAGTAATTAGAGAGAAAGGACCAGGAGGGGGCAACGGAAGCAGCGATGCGGGAAGCATTCTCCTGAAGGACACGGATCTCGAGGAGGCCACAGAAGGAAGAATTTGAGGATTTAATGAAGGAACGAAGCTCAAGATGCTTGGCCAAGGAGTTAAGGCCACAAACATTCCAAATAAGAAAACATGGAAACTAAGTCGAACAGGAGAGCAAGATACTAGGAGGGGAGCTCTTGTAGCGCCTGCGGGCATATGCAACCGCCGAGCAGCGAACCAAAGGACGACAAGGGGGGACAGGCAAGGCCACGCCCGGAAGGAAAGGGTTAAATTTGGCGGATAAGGTTAGTTGAGTGGGGGAGGGGGGGAAGAGGGAGGTAGCAAAGGGGGGGGAGGAGGGGTGTGTCAACAGAGGGGATGAGGGGTTCGGAGGTGGAACGGTAAAGGGTTGAGGGTAACGGGTTAGGGTAGGTAACTTTGTATAGATGGGCTGGTGGTTGAATGATAGGGAGATTGTAGGAGAAAAAGGATTTGAATTTGGCCAAAGTGGAGGGGTAAGAGATGGGCCGAGAGGGAGGGCCGAAAGGGTTTTTAGAAAGGGTCAAGGGACGGGCCGGAGAAGAAGATGGGGTGGGGTTAGAAGCTAGGCTTGAAAGAGAGGATGGGTGGGCCAGGGGGTGGGCTGAGGGGTGGATGAAGGAAAGGGGATGGGCCGTGAAGATGGGCCTGCTAGGGGGGGATGGATGGCCGACAGTAAGTCATTAAGAGAAAGAGGGAGGGAAATGGGATCACGTGAAAGAGGCCACGTGGGGATGGGAGGGGTTGGTAAAAGGGGGGGTAGTTTGGTCATTAGGGAGGGACCAAGGGGGGGTTGATAAACGACAAGGAGGGGGGGTTATACCTCACAGATCTGCAGTTGTCGAAGACCAAGGAATTGTCACGAAAATGGCTTGTTTTCTCTTGCAGGGAACTCGCAGCGACTGAAGCAGGAGCGTAGACACCCAAATCTGGGAAGGAGGGAACCTCGATGAGGGTATCCAGCACAAGCGTATCATCGGAGGGCAGCCCTTGAGGTGACTGCTCAACGGTAACAGGCGACAAATCAACGGAAATAGAGCTGCTTCCAAGAGGATTGACAGTTCGTGAGGATCGCCAGCAGAGACGAAAGCGCACGTCAGGGAGAAGGCCATCGAGGGTGCAAGGCTGCAGCTGCGTAAGGTCGAAGGCGATGCGGGCGATTCTTCCGGCGGCGAGTCGATCTCCCACGGCTCGGCGGGGCAGACGAGTCTTCTCGAAGAGATTCAGAAGCAGGGGCTTGTACAGGAAGAGATGGAACCATCGCCGGGGGAGAGAGCATTGAAGAAGACGACGGGTGAACAGCCGATGAAGCCGCAAGGGATAGCGGCAAAGCAGCGGCACAGTTTGCCGTAGTGTGCCCGAAGATCTTGCAGTGGTCACAACGAGGGGGTAACCAATCAAACTTGATAGGCTGAGCAAAGCTGAAGCCATCATCTTCGACAACCGTTATGATCGAGGGAGGGGCAGTCTCGGCCGAGACGTCAACGCAGATGCGAGCAAAGGAGAGACGATCCATCTTGAGGGTGCGAGCGTCAGTGTGCAGAGGGAAACCAACCACAGAGCCAAGGTGACTGAGACAATCACGAGACCAGTAGTGGAGGGGGAGTGCAGGGAGAGTGATCCACAAGGGACCAGAGCTGAAGTCGACCTTGTGGAGCAGAAGATGGGGGGACCATTGCCGGAGGAAAACGGGCTGAGAGCCCACCATCCAAGGAGCACCCTCCAGAACACGAGCTTTAACCTCATCGGAGAAGAAGCGAAAGACGAACACTCCAGTGTCGAGGAGGAAGAGCTCAAATGAACCAGGGGGTCTCCACTGCTTCGACAGGGAGGCTTTGACGAGGTTGAAAGATGGCCGAGGACCAAGGAAGTGGCCAATAAGGCAGGAGTTCCATTTATCAATCTCAATAGAGAGAAGAGCAGCAGGGCAGTGGGCAACAGGGAGTCCATTTTCAATAGCAGGGGGGATATAGGAAAGGGATGGGTCTGCGGAGATAGGAGAAGAGGGTTGAAGCAGAGAAGACCAGGTTTTGGGACCGGGGTTTCCCAAGGGAGAGGGAGGTGCAGGTGGAGTTGATGGCAGCTTCAAGGGAGGGGGTGGGCCAGGATCAGGGGTTGGCAACAGGGTGGAAGGAGAGGGGGTGGCGGAGGAGGAGGGAAGGGTGGTGGCCGGAGATGGAGAAGGAGGGGGATGGGAGGAGAGGTTCATTTCTTCATCTCCTATCCTGATTGCATGTTAGCGACTTCAGCTTTTTAGAGAAAAGGATGGCTGACTTGACAGGAAGGATTGTTTGGTTGTTATTCTCAAATAGTTTGGTAATATGGGCTTGTTTATTGTTTTTCAATATGTGCAGATACCTCCAAAAAATAAAAGTAGCCATGTTGTTACATGGTAGCTAGATGATGTGTCATCCACTAGTTTTCCTGAAGTCTCATAGTCCTGTGATCTAAAGAACTTACAAACAAGAAGGCTATATCTGCTATTTCTCCTTGTCTTACTTCTGTGAGGCATTCAAAATCTAGCAGTCTGTTTATGATTCTTGTTTTCTTCTTCAGTGGGTGGTAACTAATCTCCGCCAAACTAGCCCACCTGGTTTGTCATCGTCGAGCTTCTCATGGATCTTTGACCTCAATGGCATTGCTGAGATGTATAAATCCTATGAGGAAACAAACTTATGGTACACTCATTCAACCTTATGTGTTGCTTTTCTATATTTATGTTCATGTAAAATTACTATTTTTATTTGATTTTCCTCTGAAAACATTTATATGTTTCGCAGGAAAATTGTAGATGATGTGCCTCAAGGTGTCCATGTGAATTTCTTGAAAGCAGAGCGGAGCCTGCATAGATGGGCCCTTGAAGATCTCCAGCGGATTCATGCTGCAGAGGAGTTGGCTGCGGATGAGGGAGGTGGAGTTCAGATGCATGTCCTTGAAGATGCTGGGCATTGGGTATGTATCCATCTCACATTGTGGCACTTATTTCTTGTTAATATTTGCTTTTTGTAGAATGTTCCATGAATCATGTTCAATAATTACCGAAAAGTAGGTTTCAAAGCTGGACTGGGCTTCTCTCTTCCCAAGTTAGCATGTGATTTCTAAAGTTTTTTGGATAGCTATTTACCATTTTCTGTGGGAATTTCTTATGGTTTAATATTTCAAATATTTTTTTTTCTTTTTACTGCTAACAGAAGTGACTTAGTAAGTCTGAGAACAGGACAAACCACTGAACCAGTGATAAGTTAAAAGGAAGCCATAGGAAACCATGTATATTATATTTGGGAGGGAGGGAAGAGAGGGAGAGAGAGTAAGCTAAAATTGTTTTAAATCAATTAAGCAGTGAGGAGTGTGAGGTACAAATTTGTTTCCCATAAATTGAGACCCGTTCAGCCTCCCCAAGTCATAAACTACTGTCTTAATCTTGGATATACCTTCTACCATGTATAATCTTGATCTTTTCCTTCCCTCCCATGAAAAAGGTGATTTGAATGGTTTTATAATGTAGACCCGTAAATGGTTTTCTAATGTAGACCCGTCACAAGTGATAACCACCAGTCCACAAGAGGATCGGAAACTTCAGGTCCAGCAATAGTAAATACTTCGATCGGTTCTCAGATTTGTAGAAAATTTCAGAATAATAAAGTAGAAAACAAGAAATCGAAGAAGGGAAGAAGAAGATAGGGTAGTCTCTCTCAGACTTGAGTCTCTCACCCATGGCCTCTCACCGTATTTTGGTTTCTCACCAATGGCATTTCACCATACTCTCTCACAGAGCAAAGCACAAAGCTATGTTTTTTTTTTCTCAATCTCATTAACCAAACTCGTGTACATTGTAAACCCTTACAAACTTTTGTAGAAGACCCAAAAACAAACTCAAACACTAAAAAGGAAAGGTCCAACCCAATCCTTAATTAATAAGGTAACATAAACTGGCTTGGAAACTAAAATAATGAAAGAAATAGACTCAAAGCAGGACTCTTAACTAAACTAATGAAGTTAATCCCTTTTTTTCCTACCTTCTACCCATATTTTAGGGCCATTAAATTGGGCCCCTTACAAAGATAACTCATGGGATCAAAGGGCAAACACATACATAACCCAACCCAAAGCTTATTTTCAATAAAATAAGCACTTTAGGTGACTTATCTACATCAATTCTCCCCTACTTGAAAAAAAAAATGTTAACAAAACAAAATATGGAGAATGGCTTGAATGATCAATGTGATCACTAGGCATCTTTATTTATAGCTTTAAGAAGTGGGCAGAATTACAAATTAACCCCTACATAGCCGACTCTACTAGCTATGGGGAACAAACACAAAATACCATTCCGGGTGTTACATAACTCAACACTCCCCCTTAAGTTGGTGCATAGATATCACACATGCCCAACTTGGCCAAACTAGGATGAAACATCTTTCCACTTAGCCCTTTAGTGAAGATATCAGCTAGTTGATCACCTGACTTCACAAAAGGTATACAAATCTGTCCACTTTCTAACTTCTC